>NC_061109.1:106575563-106583063 GCF_015104395.2 Macrobrachium nipponense | reverse complement strand
CTGGTAACGCCTCCAGGTCATTCCTCTGTTTTTGATAGAAAACAGGCGGTTCCTTTACAGAGTCCAAAATCAAGCCATTTCTCTGCTCACTGTTGGGAAAGTCTGGTTCCTTTTGCAGTCCAATCACTCCTTTGCTGTAGACAAGAAGCTTCCAATCTCCAGAAGCGGACGACGTCGAAATACAGCGACTCCTGATGGTACCCTTCGATGTCTTAGTGCCCTTGCCATACTGGGATCAAACATTTTGCATATATAGGAGGCATTAAACTTACGGGTTTTTACACCGCGCCAGAGGTTGCCACGGTAGTATATGCAAGTATTTGATCCAATATGCATTGCATAACCCATATTTTGCATATGTAAAAGGCATTGAACTTACGGGGTTTTACGCCGCGCCAGAGGTTGCCACTGCAGTATATGCAAGAAATGGGATCTAATATGCAATGAATAACCCAATTCTCATATGTAGTTGGCATGAAACTTACGGGTTCTTACGCCGCGCCAGAGGTTGCCTTCCACGCATGTGATTTAGCATTGATACCCATTCCCACGAGGGCTTATCATGTGGCAGAAGAAGAGTGGCACCACAGTCCAATCTTGGACGAAGGGATGCACAACAATCCACTCTTCGGGCACTTGTTGCCGGTCCACTAGCCGCTGTAGTCTGTCCACCGCTCAAAGCTGCTTCCACAACTGGGATCAAACATTTTGCATATATAGGAGGCATTAAACTTACGGGTTTTTACGCCGCGCCAGAGGTTGCCACCGGTAGTGTATGCAAGATTTGATCCATTATGCATTGCATAACCCATATTTTGCATATTTAAAAGCATTGAACTTACGGGGTTTTTACGCCGCGCCAGAGGTTGCCACTGCAAGTATATGCAAGAAAATGGATCTAATATGCAATGCATAACCAATTCACATATTGTTAGTTGGCATGAAACTTACGGGTTCTTACGCCGCGCCAGAGGTTGCCTTCCACGCATGTGATTTAGCATTGATACCCATTCCCGAGGGTATCATGTGGCAGGAGAGAGAGGGGGTACACGACAGTCCAATCTTGGAGAAGGGATGCACAACAATCCACTCTTCGGGCACTTGTTGCCAGTCCACTAGCCGCTGTAGTCTGTCCACCGCTCAGAGCTGCTTCCACAACTACATCCAGGAGCGATTTCCTTCGCAAAAGTCAGCCTGTTCCTGTTCCCAACAGCAGAGTTATCCTGGCTTGTTTCTTCTGCAAGCAAACCACCAGTTCTCCTAAAATTGCCGAGGTTCCTTTGTGTGCACCCTTTACGTAACGGCGTTTCCCTTGTAGAGCTCTCGGAACATCTTCGCCTCTTGCTCCAGTTTTCGGAGGTTGGCTGCAAACCCCTTGATTTGGCGAAGTTTTTCTTCGAGGCTGTCTATTTGTCGAGAGAGAGCTTCGCAGTTGATCTGGGGCTTCCTCAGACATCGAGCTTTAACCGAAGCCTTTTTCTCTTCAGCTTTTCTCTCAGATATAGGAGCCTTCATTCCTTGACGCTTCTCTTCTTCTGTAAGCATTTTTACTTTAGTTTCCAAGCCTCTGATCTTCGTGTCCTTGCCAAAGTTCTCTTCCTGGAGGCTTTCGAGTTCCAAGATGCCTCCATCTTTTCAAACTCCGTCGTCTCTAATTCCTCCTTCGCTTCAGCCAATTCAAATTCAAGTTGAACTTTCCTTCTTGTTATTTCTTTCAGCTTTCCACTTGCCGTCGGGTTTTCTGCTACAACAGTTTAAGATGCTTTCTGCAAACGGATGACTTCCATTTGCTTGAGGGTGCACTCATTTTCCAGTCGGAGGAGCTCTCTATCTTTCTGCAAGTTCTCCTCTTTCAGCTTTTCCAGTTCCAACTTTCTCTCAACTAATTCGGCTTTACATTTGTGGAGCTGTTTCACATTTTCTTGGGCCATCTGTTTCTCAGCGACAAGGACTTGTAACTCGTCCTCTAAGTCGCTGATCTTGGAGGTCTTCTGCTCGCTTTCCTTCTTCAGACTTTCAATGGTCTTCTCTTTCCTTCTGTTCTCTTTGCGAAGGCTTTGCAAGTCCTCATTTAGCTCGGTTATCCTTACTTGCATTTCTATCTTGCTATCTTCTCTTTGCTGTAGATCTCGATGCAACGTCTCCTTCTCCATCTCGAGAACTACGACAGTGTTTTCCAAAATAAGATAAGCTTCTGTCCTTCTCTTTCTCTCTCTTTCATTTGACTTCAGTTCTTCGCCTTTTCTATAATTTTGCTTTTTCAATATTTGCATTTCTTCGGACATTGAATAGATTTGTTTGTCCTTTTCTTTGTTCAACAGTTCGAGGTCTCTTATGTGTTCTTCCATCTTCATTCTTCCTTGAGTCAGGGCCTTTACCTTCCGTGCTAATTCATTTATCAGCTGGTCTTTCTCTAACCTCTCTTTTTCAAACCTTAAAAAGGCATTTTCATTCTTCACGATTACTTCCTCGAACTTTCGACTAGTATCCAAATGCGGTGATTCTTCTTCACTATCCGAACTGTCATCATCTTCGCAGTCTGACTGACTGTCTTCTTCATTATCCGAAGCGTCGTCTTCTTCGTTATCCAAAATATCGAGTTCGTCAATCTCTGAATGATCGACTTGGTTCTCTAGATTTCCAGCCTCCTCAAGACAGCCAGGGTTGTCCAAGGCCGAGAAATCGACAAAGAACCGAACCATACTAATGCCAAATCCACGAAGTATAAATTACTTCAGTGAATAGCCACAACAGGTATTGGAAACAAACAAAAACCACATAATCTCGCGGGGGGACTTGATGAACCGCGAATTCAAAGCACTGTGCAAGCACAACTGTAAGCAAACTTAGAAACATCTTTGTTTGTTATAAATCAACTCTCTGACTTATCATTAATTTTTAAAAAAGACGTTTCTGGATTCTGCTGGGATTCTTGCGTCATTGCTGTCTTCGGGAATGCTTGCTGACCCCCGGACACAGTTGATGTGTCTGGGTCCGGAGTCATTTTGGGCTCCACGGGAGCTGCTTCGGTCTTCAGAAGAGAGGAATTTCTGTGCAGTCCTCGAGACCTTCTGAGCACCCTGGAGCCATTAAGAAGAAAGGAATTTCTATGCAGTCCTCAGGGACTTTCTGAACCCTGGAGCCAATCTTCTCTCTCTCTCTCTCTCTCTCTCTCTCTCTCTCTCTCTCTCTCTCTCTCTCTCTCTCTCTCTTACACACACACACTCATATATCTATGTGAACTATATTTTTAGTAGAAAATAGCTGACAACTGATTCAGGATTTAAGTCATAAATGAGAAAGCTAATTAGAATGTAAATTTATTATTGATATGATATTTCGTTACAAGAATATCAATTTGATATTTTGCCTCCTCAGTTCCTACTGGAATATTTTTAGGGCAGGAGTACTGTCGACATTTTATCAGTATCTGCTCATACTTCAGTATGATATGGTTAAGATATTTTCAATTTAAAAGTGTTAACAAAGTTAGAATTGCGAATTGATCAACATATTTTCTCTTTACTAGCATTAGCTCAGGGTTTAATGTAAATAGACTTATATTTTTGTACTTTATAAGTATCAGGGCAGTCTTGAGTATAAATTGGGCCATACATTTTTACCTTATACGTATTAGCTCTGGTTTTAGTATAAATCGACCTATACATTTTCATTTTATAATTATTAGCTTAATTTTAAGTATAAATTGAGCAATATATTTTCACTGTATAAGTATTCCTAGCTTAATTGTAAGTATCAATTAACCAATATATTTTCACCTTATAACTATCAGCTCGGACATTAGTGTAAATTGACCAACATATTTTCAGTTTGTAAGTATTGGCTCAGGTTCTAACACAAATGAACCAGTATATTCCAGCTTTACAGATTTTACCTAAAATATATAGTCCAGTATATTCTCACTTTATAAGTGCTAAATAAATTGAAACTCAGACGCGTTCAGATTCCAATTCAGCTCAGTGCAGTTCCTAGAACCTGTACGATACTTGTCATCCGAAAGTTGTAACAAATGAGAGGGTATGAAAAAAGGGGATATATATATATACATATATAACTTGTTTATTTTGAAAATACTTGTCCTGAGGTGTGAAATATATATATATATATATATATATATATATTATATATATATATATATATAACGTATTTGGAAAATACTTGTCCTGATGGATAAACTGTCCTGAGTATATATATATATATATATCTATATATATATATATATATATATATATATAACTTGTTTATTTTGGAAAATACTTGTCCTGAGGTGTGAATATATATATATATATATATATATCTATATATATAGTATATATATATATATATGTATATATATATATATATATATGTATATATTATCTATATATATATATGTGTGTGTATATATATATATATATAATATATATATATATATATATATATATATATAAAGGTTTTTTTGCCACGAAGGAAAAAATGAAAAAGCGAGATAGCCGATTACTTTCGGTCCTATTTGGACCCTTTACTGAAGCAAACTGATTTTACAAAGAACACCAATAGTCAAAAGAAGGCTTAATATACAAACGGAACACTACCAGATTAGCCATAAGGGTGATTTTCACTCTTATGGCTAATCTGTAGTATCAGTTTGTATATCAAGCCTTCTTTTGACTATGGTGTTCTTTGCAAAATCAGTTTGCCTCAGTAAAGGGTCCGAATAGGACCGAAAGTACTCGGCTATCTCGCTTTATCATTTTTTCCTTCGTGGCAAAAAAAAACCTTTATTTATACATAGCATCACGTTTTATATACTTCGTGATCAAGTTATTCATATATATATATATATATATAATATATATAGATATGTTATAGATATATTGTATATCTATTTATATATATGTATATATATATATATATATATATATATATATAATATATATCTATCTCTATATATATTATATTCTTATATATATGGGGTTGGGGCAAATTAGCTCCAGCATTTCGTAACCTTGTGACGTCACACCTCAGGACAAGTGAACGGCATAGCGAGTGAGTAGTACGTAAAGACCACAGATGGCAGCATGTAAAAGCCTAACATGAATCATGAATAAAAATAATAAAAACATAACAATATTAGCTAATGACTGAGAGAAGAATGAAGAGGGCAGTATGGCATAGCGAAATGCAAAATGCGTCGTCCGTCGTCTGCAAGGAAAGAGAGATGTCTCCGCCAACAGAAGTTAGGCCACACATCAGCTGACGGATTTAAACAAAACTTCAGGTTTAGGAAACGAAACTCGGACCATATTACAATAAATTTATGAATAACATTGATTTATATAACAAAATATGCATATTGCTATCATAAAATATGGATATATATCGCAATTTCATATTTACACAACATAAAAATAATAAAAACAACAAAATAAGCTAATGACGGATGAGAACGAAGAGGGCAGTAAGGAGGAACAAAATGCGTCGTCTGCTAGGAGAGTGAGATATCTCCGCCCACAGTGGCTGTAGGGCCCGAGTCTGGCCGAACGCTCAGTGCACTTCGGGAATATGCTTCCCGGAGGACGTGTTCCACTGCCTCACCCCCTGGATGGCCAAGCCCAATCTATTGAGTCTTGGGTACTAATTGAGCATTTATTCTTATTTAATAATTTGTACCTACTGTGATTGACTTGTTCTTCACTCCAGAGACACCAGAGAGGTACAGCATAAATTATGGTACCTCTCATTCACAGCCAGATCTCATTGCAATAGAGCACTGTTGTGTTAGACTTAGTTAATATTTCATTATGTTGTTCTATTTGGAGGAGTTGCATCGGTCAGTTATCACTGTACGACAAGTCGTGTTCTGCAAATTGTGTCGGTGATTTCTTGAATATTTCGATTTTTGTGTCTTTTGCATTGTTCTTGAACCACATTTCCCTGAAGGACAACGAGGTCACTAGTTAAGTGGTATTAATTAACGTAAATGGGTAATGTTGAGTTGGCAAAAATGTAAATGTTGTGAATGTTTAAATCATGAGTAATCTGTTTTATGTAATAAATTGGAAAAAAACTTGATACCATTTACTTTCGTCCTTCGTATGGGGTCCGGTAGCTGTGCCTAGGGGTTAGGACATCATCCACCAATAACAGCAGGTATAGGATCGGTGTCCCAGTTGCGGGGAATTTCACAACACAGATGGTGAACATCTTTGACACTTATAATACGACAGTATACAATCAGATTTAGGTGCTACTATAGTATGATATCTACCATCCATTTTCTTTTATAGTATGATATCTACCATCCATTTTCTTTTATAGGATGATATCTACCATCCATTTTCTTTTATAGTATGATATCTACCATCCATTTTCTTTTATAGTATGATATCTACCATCCATTTTCTTTTATAGTATATCTACCATCCATTTTCTTTTATAGTATGATATCTACCATCAATTTTCTTTTATAGTATGATATCTACCATCCATTTTCTACTATAGTATGATATCTACCATCCATTTTCTAATGTGGTATGATATCTGCCATTCATTTTCTTAAACATTTGCTACTATAAATTGCTTTGTAACGCATACAGAAAGAAAATATAAACTGTTTGTAGAAAATATATTAAAGGTCATACAAAATTTATCTTAAAAATTGAAATCCTACACGAAGTGGTCGAAATGCTTGACACCCTATTTTTAGGCATCTCAATATTGGCCGAAATTCTCCGGTTCTGTTCCTCTTTCTGTTCTATTACATAGGTGTTCTGCATTTTTGGCCCGGAGATACATCTACTTGGTCAATAAGGTTGTGTTGTCTTAAAAAGGAGACTGCTTCATCTTCACTTAAGATTATTTTGAAAATAGAAAAAAAAATTTGGCCAGCGTGATAATCTAGATTTCGTCAGAGCTTAGTTCGTTCAACTAATTTTTTTTTAATGATTTTGTCTAAAATTAGCTTTGTTTATAGCTTGAGGAAGTAATTGCCAGAGGTCATAAGTGTTTTTTATCATAAAAATTAGATAAATAACAACTCACTTTTAACGAATTTAACCAGATAATTTTGTTATGCAGTTTGATGGAGTAGTTGCCACAAGTTGGTCTAGTGGGTTGTTGAGGCAATAAAAATGAGTTAAATACCTCACTTTTGACTAAATAATTTTGTATATAGTTTGAGAAAGTAATAGCCAAAGGCCTTGTGTTGTTTGGTAGATAGCACCCTAAATTTTGGTGGGTCGTGAATAGGCCGGTAGATATCATACTAAAATAGCACCCAAATTTATTTGTGTAGGATTTTTTTTATCATAAAATGTCTTGTACTCCTTTTATGCATTGTTAAATACAGATCCCGTATATTTTGATTCTTGCCCATTTTCCTAATCATATCTATTTCATAATCAATGTATTCGGAAAAGAATCCCAAATGGGAGAAAAAATATATTAAAAAGTACAGTTTCAGAGTGTCATGCTCCCTCATCGTTGTGGAGACATTAA
>NC_061109.1:106515563-106570563 GCF_015104395.2 Macrobrachium nipponense | reverse complement strand
TCTGCTCTGTCCCCACTTTCTTCACGACCCAAGAGTAATAATAAACTTTGCATAATGGAATACCAATGATCTTGAGGACTGAAGAAATTGTTTTGCATGTATTAAAGTGGATGTTGCTTCCCCTTTGATAGCTGCATAGGCTTATTTGTTCGCATTTATCCCCCACTGCAATATATAAAGTGGACCATCAAGGATATGTTGGTCTTAACATTTTTGTTGTATGATATACATACCACAGTACATGTCTTGTATGGATCTAGTGTACGGTTTTATCTGCTCAACAAGTACAATTTGATAGGAGGGGTAATTTTAGCATAAATACTTTTACCCTTTATTAATCAGAATTCCCATATGATATTAGCTAGTTTATATCCCTAATAGAAAGTATGTCAGTGTACTTATTATAGTTGTAGATTGTTCATTTTAATCCATCTTTTGTAGATTTTTGATGTACATCATATTTAAAATAATGAGAGGTAAGCATAGTTATTAAATTGGTCTTTTTGAGTAAGAGGTTTTCCACATGTTGGAATTGCTTGCTTTGATATCTTTCAAGGTAAGGGCAGGGTGGGATCATTACAGCAAAACTGTTGGGTGGGCCAGTGTACTCTTTCCTTAGGAAGCTATGGCATGCCCAACACTGTATCATACTTCTAAGCAATCAGTAGAAGGATCCACAGTAATACTCTTATTTATCAAGATGAAATTTATTTGTAGAAATATTTCTACAAATATATTTCGTCTTGATAAACGGAATCTTTCTACTGGCCCTAAAGGGTATTCCAGGAATTAGGTAATTTTTTTAAAACAAACACATAATGTGCCATGATATTTTGTATACATAATATATGTCTAATTTCTCTGTGAAGGCCTCCTATCACTTCTATATTTATAATTTATGGGGCAACATATCTATTAGTCCAGATGATATGTGCTTTAAAGTCTGTTTTTCAATATCTTTGTTGTATCCTAATGTAATACGTTTATAAGTAGGTATATATTTTTCTCTCAGGTTTCATAGATAGTACTTTGGTTTTATATTTTCCAATGCAAAACATATTTATATGTTAGATTCTTACTGTATCAGTCAGATAAGCTGGACAGGACTCAATCACATGGGAGTGTATTCATTATTGGTTTAGGTACTTTATCAATCAAAACTAATTTACTAGATTGTAATACGTATCATATCTAAGGTATGGGGCATGTAGTATTGGTATTTGTCATACCAGTGCTGATTGTAAATAGTGTTAATTCATTAGTACTGCTTAGTTCTGCACTTTTATAACTATTTGCATTTGTGTACAATTTATAACAAACTTTGTTAGGCCAGTTTTCAGTTATGTTAATGCAATATACTTACTGTTTTATTCTCATTTAGCATCAGCTTTTTCATGTTCATCCTACTCTTTATGTCATTCATTACAGTTATTTTAGTTGGAGCATGATGTTTTCATTGTTCTGTAATTTGTACCATTAGCAAAAAATCTGCTTTATTTTTTTTATAATCCAAGGTAGTTTAATAATATATGAGTGCTACACCAGTGAAAACATGCTTACACAATAAACCAACTTGAGTTGTTGGATGTGTGGCCCTGCAGATTTAGTTTTTTTATATGTAGATTTGGCATATTTGATTAGCACATTAAAAGTATACCAGTCAGATAATTAAAGACAGTTTTAAATAACGCATAATTTTTACAGCATCTACTTAAATTGTTTGAAGAGAACAAATTGGTTAACATCATCTTATGTTGAAGTTTATATAACTATATATTGTTTTGACTGATTCACTGGTGGTTGCAATGCCAGAGGGTACTAGAAAGACTGACTAAGCTCTTGTTGTTACCCTACTATAACACTAGGTCTAGTTTGAAGACAGTGGCAGGTGTGTCAGAAGTGAGATGAATGTTGGTGTATATCAAAGATCAGCATTGAACCCTTTGCCTTTTATTATGTTGGAAGCATTTAAAAGATGGAAGAGTGGAAGGAAAAGAAGAGGACTAAAAATCAACATAAGCAAAAACAAAGCTTTTGGTGACTGGAAAGGAAAAAGTACATTCCAGAAACTGACGATGTGGGAGAGGTCTGTACTGTGTATCAAATATAACAGGTAGTGTCATAAGAGGTGGCTATGGTTACAAAACATAAATGGAGTAGGAGATTTTCAGTGTGCAATATGTATTACAAGAGGAATGGGGAAGAGAAGGGAGTTGTGTATTCTCTTACGATAGAACGATGGATTAGCAGGACTTTAATATAGGAGTTAAGTTAACTGTAAGAGAGTAGATGTTACTTGGATGAAATGGTTTGATAACAAGACTACTTTTAAATAGAGATTTCCTGTTGGACAAGAGAGAAAACTTATACATAATGCATACAGTATTCTACTTTTGGCAGCAAAATATGGGCGCTGACAAGGAAAATGAGAGAGATTTTAAAAAGGCGTGACCACACAATATTAAGATTCTTGGCTGGAATGAGGTGGGAAGATAATAATACAAATAAGTAATTGACAGGGAGGTATGGTATCCAGAGTCTGAAAAAATAACTGTGATCACAATGGTTGGCGTGGTTGGGACTTATGATGTGAAGTGGATTAGGAGCAGTTGGTCTGAAAACCATATGCTTGATATGGAAGTAGCAGGATGAAGACCTGTAGGAAGGTCCAGGAAATCATGGAAAAGGATTAATTGAGAGCTAGACATGATGGTAGTTGAGGCAGAAAGTGCACAAGACAGTAGAGAGAACTTGTATCATATTTAACCCCATAAAAGGATAAGTTGACAAAAATTTGTATGATAATTATGATGATGTGTGTTTGTGTTTGAAGGAAGGTTAACCAAACAGTTTAGAAAAACTTTTTGGTGATTCCAGTCTGCCACACTACACCTATCCTGTCATGTACATAAAAAAAGTTACACTTCTTCCTTTTCTGAGGAAGTTTGTTGCAAAGTGAGTCATGGAGCAAAGTCCAGCATGTCTGCCAAAAGCAAGGAAATCAACTAGGATGAGCCACATCCAGTGAGTGGGCCTTTTCTGTGGACAATGAGAGACATAATTAAATTGTATTCACTATTATTCTTGCAGAGTGGTTTTTCTGGATTTACTCTGTTAAAGTAGTTCCTCATTGGATGAGTAGGTTGTGTGCCTAAGTTAGCTCCCCGCTGCTGCCAATGCGGAAGCAGAGTACATTATTTGTTTTTAATGCATCCAGAATGGTAGATGGTTCATAAGGCTTCATATACCAACAGTGGTGCTAGTGCTAGTATTGATGCCTCAGGCTTCATATATTTTGTTGTACGCTGTACGGGGGTAGTGCCGTCAGTGCACCTCATGTGGTGCACTGTAGGCATTACTGAAGGTTCTTTGCTGCATCCATTTGGCCCATAGCTGCAAAAACTTTCATAACTTTTGTTGTACCTCCATTCATATTCTGTCCTCCATCGTACTTTTTACCCTCTTCTAAAAATTGTTTCACGGTGCAACTGTGAGGTTATCCTCCCATTACACCTTTCAGCCCTCTTACTCTCAATTTTTCTTTCATAGGTCCCAGTGCTTGACCTTTCGGCCTCAGTTGTATACTCTGTTCGTTCCAATATTATCATTGATGGACTATTTCTGTTTAGCATGGATGTCGGTACCATTGTAAAGCCCGTATTCTAGAAAACACTCCAGAAAGCAGTAGTGGTTTCATTTTTCCCAACAATGATGGTTATGGTTTAGACCATCATCAAGAGGTATCCTGCTTGTCGGCTTTCCTTACTCTATTTTAGTATATACTTAATTTGTCTTACTCTATTTTAGTACAGTAGTACCTCGAGATACGAAAGGCTCAACTTACAAAAAACTCGAGATATGAAAACCAATGCGAAAAATTTAACGGCTCTACATACGAAAAGTTTTCAAGATACGAAAGGTTTCTGAAAGTCCGAGATTTGCCCGATAACAATTTTGAAACTCGCGCCGCGCGCCACCAGTTCTAGTAGACTCGCCACCATCCTCCTGGTCTCCCATTGGTTCCTGATGCTAGCCACCGCCATGAGATCCTTCTCTCCTATTGGACAGCATCCCTCCCATCATGCATCTTATACGTACGTGGTGGTGTACCTACCCCTTCCACTTCGTACCAGAATCTTTATCATACGCACGCGGCATTCATTCGGTCCAACGATTTCGTTTAGTAACATAAATTCGTTAGTGATTTCGTTGTGCTACTCTATCGTGTTGTGCGAAAACCTAATTAGTATACGTACTACATAACTTAATTACGTACAGTATAGTCATGGGTCCCAAGAAAGTTGCTGAAGTTCACAGAAAGAAGAGAATGCTTTTTATGGAGACAAAAATGGAGATAATAAAAAAGTATTAAGCTGGCTTGCGGTTGAGTGTGATCGCTAAGGAATACGGCCGAAATCCGTGGATGATAGGCACCATCCTTAAGCAGAAGGAATCCATCAAAGCAGCTACACCTTCCAAGGGCGTGACTATTTTCTCCAACAAGAGGAGCCATGTGCATAATGAAATGGAAAGGCTGCTTCTTGTATGGATTGAGGACAAAGAAATCGATGCGATACGATAACCGAGACGGCAATCTGCCAGAAGGCCAGTGCTATTTTCGGCGATTTGATTGCCCAAGCTGAAGGCGACGGGGGAGAGGGGACATCAACAGCAACCCCAGAGTTCAAGGCTTCTCATGGGTGGTTTGAAAAATTCCGTAAACGGACTGGCATCCATTCGGTGGTGAAGAAATTGAAATTACGTAAGATAAAAAAGTAAAAAGAATGTAAAAATAAAAAAAAGACAAATAAATTTTAAGTTTTTGTAAAGTTAAGTGTTACAGTTATGTTAATGTGTTTTGTAAAGTTTAGTTTGTTTTTCTGACATTTTTTTATGTGTTTTGTAAAGTTAAGTGTACGTATCTGCCGTTTGTCCTCCTTCTCTGTCGCCACTTTCGGAGATAGCCTCACTCGAAAGGTAAGCTTCCACATTTTACGTTCAGTATTTCTTGTCTACCGTGTACATTAATACACTTTATTGACAGGTTATTTTGCCTTTTGTTATTAATTTAGGTATAGGTATATTGAATGGTCCAAATTGTTGTAGTATTTCATTGTATATAGGTCAATTTAGCTTTATTATGAAATTTACTGGGGTGTTTTTGGAGGGCTTGGAACGGATAAGCCATTTTACATATAAAATGTGGTCCAAGATACGAAAACCTCATGATACGAAGGGCGCCTCAGAACAGATTAATTTTGTATCTCGAGGTACTACTGTATATACTTAATTTGTCACCTGAAGTCCCTGTGCTGTTGTATGCTGATGTGAAGTTGATATGCCAGTGTCTTATTGCCCATACAAGAAGTCTTTCAGTCTTATTTTGGTAATATTGTTGTATTCTCTATGCAGTGGAGTTTTGAAATGAAGTTATAATAATAATTTAAAGTACTGTACTCAAATCTTGCTTATATACATAATTTTGCTTTTACTTGTGTCTTCCCTGTTGTAAATTTATGCATATGTGTATGTATGATTTTTGTTCTTGATATTTAATATTTGTTGAACTCTCAGGTATCAGGTGGCTATATTTTTTTGCATCATGTTATATGGACTTGTTAGCAAGTTAATAGCATTTTAGTCTCTGCAGATTTCACCTTTGTAATATACTGTACATAAGATGTTTTGGCATTTAGTTAATTTCCTTTGTAATTATATTCTGAAATTGATGATTGTATTCACATGCTAAACAGGTGGTACAAAAATGCTGTTTTTATAATATTAACTATAATTGCTCCCTTATGACTGATAGATCAGTCAGACATATTAAGAACTACATTGGGAGTTCTTATTTAGTAGGTCCACAGTACATTGACAAAGCTGGTTTATCAATTTTATTATCATTTGTTCTTCATTCTTCATTTTCATTGCCTTGTATTGTTGATATTAATAGAATAATTTCCTTTTTGTATCTTGGACAGTAATAGTATGTGGATGAGTAAGAATGACTAATTTACTTTGCCTTTACTTAGGATTTAGTTGATATGGCAGTTCCCAGCTCGTTATGTTTAATTTTGTAATTATTATATCTTGCCCAGAAGTTGTCTGTAATTGCTATGTTTTTGCTGTTTATGCAGCATCATGAGTAGAATCTTATTTGGTGTAGCTTTGAAGAGTATGAATGCTTATCTTGAAAAGCTTGTCTGTGATTACTTTTCAGTAGCTCTTTAAAAAAGTAAGCCATTCAATGTATGGAGAGATTATCCCCATCTGTTATCATGCATTTGTATGATTTTCTTAATTTTCCAATGACCAGTAATCTATTCCTGAAGGTTATCTGACCACAATTTTTTCCTTTAAGAGAGATTTATCAGTGCATTTTGGCTGAGGTGATAGGAAACTAGATGAAGTAGGGAACATATTGTGCAATATTTGCAGATCCTTGAGAAATACTGTATAGTTTCATACAATCAACTTACCTGTCAGATATATACATAGCTAAGACTCCGTCGTCCCCGACAGAAATTCAAATTTCGCGCCACTCGCTACAGGTAGGTCAGGTGATCTACCGGCCTGCCATGGGCGGCGCAGGACTAGGAACCATCCGTCCGTTTTTCTATCATATTTTCTCTGTCGCCGTGGTATCAACATTGTTGCTATTACCTCCTGAGTTTGGGTTTGTAACTTAAGATTCCCATTATTTCATACCTTTGATCATCGTTTCTCGCTTTTTGGTGACGTATCTGGATCGTGTTTTTGGCATTCGCTACTGTGGACTGTTTTTGGAATTGCTTTTTGGATTTTTCTCAGTATGTCTGATTCAAATGTGAGTGTGAGAATGTGTGTGAATGTAGGCTGCAGGGTGAGGATACCGAAAGCTTCGGTTGATCCTCACACTGTATGTCGTAAATGTAGGGGGTTTCAGTGTTTCTGCTAAAATAATCCTTATGTAATGAATGCGAGGGATTAAATGCAGAAGAGTGGAAGACTTTAACTTCTTATTTGAAGAAGTTAGAGAGGGATAGGGTTAGACGTCTGAAAGGTGTGAGTTCAAGGCCTATTGAGCCTTTTACTGATAATTATTCTAATCCTAATGATTTAGATTCTCCCTATGTTTCTAATTCACAAAGTGTACTTTCGGAATCGGCCTCGGAAATCGCCGATCTGAAAGCTACGATTCGAGACATGAAGTCCAAAATGGCGGACTTACAAGGTAAGGCTAGTGAAAGTGAGCATTACAGTGAAGTGAGTTCTCCCATGTTGTGGAGGGGGCGTTTGATCGTCCCTGCGACGCTCCCAGGCCTAGACCTCTTCCAAGCTCCCATGCCCAGAGGAGAAGTAAAGTCGAAAGCCTTAAGGAGGTCGTGGGGAATCCCCAACGGTCAGACGTCCCTTCAGCAAGCTCTGTTTCGTGGCAGGCTGCTCAAGGGCGCTTTAGAAAAAGCGTCCTTCGTGAGTGTTTTCTCATCCTCTCCCTCTCCCACCTAAACGAGGGTGGAAGGAGTCGGATTTATCGAGGCCTCTGAAGCGTCATTTGAAAGAACCCGAAATTGATTCGAGCCCAGAGTCGTATATCTCAGATGACGCTCCCTCTTCTATTAAGAAGGCGAAGGGGGTGGCGTCAGCGTCACCCGACGAGGACGCAGAAGTCCCCTTTCCTACTTCTCCCCGATTGATGACGAAAGGCGTCATTCAGTTGACGTGGGAGAAGCTTCAAGGAAAATTATTATGGCAGTACAAGAACAACTGGCCTCTCTGGTGGGAGTTTTTAGCCGCCTCGTAGGAAGGACGTTGCGCTTCCAATCAAGAAGTCCTCGTCTCTCCCCTGCTAAGCGAGAAGCATCATGCAGACGTGAAGCTTCTAAACATATTACAGAAGCTTCGGGTTCGAGAGCGAGATCGGTAGCTTACGAAAGATACGTAACGCCAGAGAGACGTGAGACGTCTTTTAGACATGAAGCATCTTTGAAAGCTGTTGGTAGACGTGAAGCTCCAACCAATATTTTGGCGCCAGTTAGGACGCCTTTTGATGAGCGGAGCGTCTTGCCAGGCGCTAGGCTGTCATCCGGGACTGTCATCAGCCAAGTAAGCGGGAGGCGTCAGCCAGGACCGCTTGGCGGACGAGAAGCGTCATCCAAGCGGGAAGCGTCTTCTATTTATGAGAGAAGCCTGAGCTTTTGGCGCCTTCCAAGGCTATTAAAGCGGGGAAGAGGAAAGAATATCATTCCCTTAGCCCCTCTCCTATTAGGGAGGTTTTTGTCTCCTCCAGAGGAAGAACGTACAGAGTTGGAAGCGGAGACTCATTTAGATCCCGAGTTGGAAGTAAACTCGGATGAAGAATATCAAGGAAGAGAAGGACTGTCGAACTATAAAGTTTTTGACTGCCTTGCTTCTAGAGGAGTATGGAGACGAATTGACTCCTGCCGCTCCTCCTTCTCCGCGCTCTCTGTTTTCGAGTGCTAAGACGAAGAAGTCTTCGTCTTTTCTCAAAATGAAGCCCACCATTTCATGAAGAGGGCTCTACAATCCTTAGACTCTTGGGATGAAGTCTAAGAAGGACTTAGTAAGAACGGTCTTCTGCATGCCTCCAGCGAGACTAGCTGGTAAAAGAGGCATTTGGTATCAGACGGGAGAGAATATGGGTATTGCTCTCCCGTCTACGTCAGAAGCAGACTTTTCGACCTTAGTGACGCTTCACGTCGGACAAGGTCTCAATTCGGCACGGATTACGTGGGGCATTTCTGACTGGACCATCTCCTCAGGGACTCTTTCATGTATTGGAAGTTTTCAACTTCTTAGATTGGTCCCTTGGGGTGATGTCCAAGAAAGCCCATGATTCGGAAGGAATCGAACCGGAAGCCCTTTTGTGCATATTGTCTTGTATAGACAAAGCGGTGCAGGATGGCTCGTTTGAAATCTCCTCTTTGTTTGGAGCAGGTCTTCTAAAGAAGAGGACGGTATATGGTGCCTTTTTAACCAAGGCAGTCTCCACGCTCAGAGGGCAAGCGCTGCTGTATTCGCCTTTGTCTGACTTTTTGTTCCCTTCTCAGTTGGTGAAGGACATTGCTCATTCATTAAACTGAGAAGGCGACTCAGGACCTTCTGACGCAGTCAGCAAGGAAGAAGAAGCCTGCTTCTACAACTGACAGAAAGGACCGAGTACATCGGTTCAGCCCTTTCGAGGTGGCCCTACCTCCAGACCTCCGCAAGAAGGAAGGCTCCTGAGAAGAGGGTAGGTCTGCCTTTCGTCCCTTTAAAAAGGGAAAGTGAAGCTTCTCTCCTCCAAGCACCAGTAGGTGCCAGGCTCCTGGGATTTGTGGAGGCCTGGACACTTATAAACGCAGACGCGTCATCGTTGGCTATAATAAGGAAGGGATATCGTATCCCTTTCCTGAACACTCCTCCCCTAACGTCAATACCAAGGGAACTAACAGCCAAGTACAAGGATCCTATGCTGAGGGATACTCTTCGATCGATGGTGGAACAAATGTGGGACAAGAGAGCGACGTTAGAACTAGTACTAGATCAAAAACTCCCCGGACCGGGGTTTTACAATCGCCTTTTTCTGGTTGCGAAAGCCTCGGGAGGCTCGGAGACCAGTACTGGGACGTCAACTCTGAACAAAAAATTTGTTCGGAAGGAGAAGTTCTCGATGGAGACTTCTGCTTCAGTCCTTGCGTCATTGCGACAAGGAGATTGGATGGTGTCTCTAGATCTCCAGGACGCCTACTTTCACGTCCCGATCCACCCTTCATCGAAGAAGTACCTCCGTTTCATGACGGGGGGAAGGATCTTTCAGTTCAGAGCCTTGTGTTTCGGCCTGTCCACAGCTCCTCAGGTCCTTCCACAAGGCCTGATGAAGAATGTGGCGAGGTTTCTTCACCTCAAAGGAGTAAATATCTCTCTGTATCTGGACGACTGGCTCATCAGGGCCAGATCAGAGAGACAGTGCTTGGAGGACCTGACGTTAACTTTAGATCTGATCAAAGCGTTTGGGATTGCTCGTGAACCTCGAGAAGTCGCAGCTGACCCCCCCCAGACCAGGACTTAGTCTATCTGGGGATTCGGATGGATTCTCGGGGTTTTCGAGTATTTCCTTCGCAAGAGAGAATCGCAAAAGGTTTGCAGATAGTCTCTCTCTTCTTAAGGAAGGACATAACGTCGGCGAAGGAATGGTTGAGCCTGCTAGGGACCCTTTCCTCGCTCGAACAGTTTCTTCCCGCTAGGAAGACTTCATTTACGTCCGCTTCAATTCTTCCTCAAGAAGTCTTGGAGTTGGAAAACTGGACAACTGTCGGACACCTTTCCCATTCCAGTGGAGATAAGATCGCACCTGGAATGGTGGTTGCCCCCTCTGGAAGAGAACAAAGGGATCTCTCTAAGGACACAGAACCCAGACCTAGTGTTGTACTCCCGACGCGTCGGAGAAAGGTTGGGGAGCAACATTAGCTCGAAGGAGGTGTCAGGCACCTGGAACCAGCGCAGGTGACTTGGCACATAAACTGCAAAGAGCTCTTCGCCGTGCATCTGGCTTTGAAGAGTCTAGAACCTCTGGTGTCGAACAAAGTAGTGCAAGTAAACGTGGACAACACCACCGCACTTGCCTACATTTTGAAACAGGGAGGGATCACTCCTCGTTCCTTTACGAACTGACGAGAGACCTTTTGCTTTGGACGTCTCACGGAACATCTCCCTTCTGACAAGGTTCGTGCAGGGAGTAAAGAATGTGAGGGCGGACAGATCAGCAGGAGGAACCAGGTCCTTCATACAGAGTGGACCCTACACGAGGAAGTGTGTCAAGATCTCTGGTCGCTGTGGGGGACACCTCATGTGGATCTCTTCGCCACATTCATTTCCAAAAGGCTGGCAGTCTTTTGCTCGGTCGTGGAAGATCCAAGAGCTCTTATGGTAGACGCCTTCCTCCTGCTAGATTGGTCTCCGCGTAGACGTATATGCTTTTCCTCCATTCAAAATCCTGGGATTAGTACTAAAAAAGTTTGTGGCGTCAAAGGAGACGAGGATGACATTGATAGCCCCCTTTTGGCCGGCCCAAGATTGGTTCACGGAGGTGGTAGAGTGGAGTCGTAGACTTTCCAAGATCCCTACCAAGAAGGATGGATCTTCTCAGACAACCACACTTCAAGAGGTACCATCAAAACCTCCCCGCTCTCGCTCTGACTGCCTTTCGACTATCGAAAGACTCGTCAGAGCGAGAGGGTTTTCTCGTGAAGTTGCAAGCGCGATCGCGAGAGCACGCAGAACCTCCCACTTACGAAAAGTATATCAACTCGAAGTGGGAGGTTTTTAGAAGGTGGTGTAGAACTAAGAAGTTGTCCTCCTCCACTACCTCTATAGCGGAAATTGCTGATTTCCTTCTATTCCTGAGAGAGCAATCTCATCTAGCGGTATTCACAATAAAGGGATACAGAAGTATGCTCTCGGCTGTCCTTCAGGAATAGAGGATTAGATCTGGCAGATAATAAAGAATCTCCACGATCTCATAAGGTCCTTTGAGACTTCAAAGTCGAAGGAACCGGTCCCTCCGAACTGGAACCTAGACGTGGTCCTCAAGTTTCTTTCATCTGAAAGATTCGAACCTCCTCATCTGGCTTCGTTTCGAGACATCACCAGAAAATGCCTATTCCTATTATCTTATCTACGGCAAAGAGAGTTAGTGAATTACATGCTCTGCAAGATAAAGTAGGTTTCAAGGGAGACTCAGCTATTTGCTCGTTTAAGACCCTGTTTTTAGCTAAGAATGAGAATCCCTCGAATCCCTGGCCTAAGTCATTCGAAGTCAAAGGCATATCGAGTCTCGTAGGAAGAGAAGCAGAAAGATCTCTATGCCCGGTAAAGAGCTCTAAAGTTTTACATTCAGAGGAAAGCAATCAGATGGGAGGCTCTAGACAAGGTCTTTGGTGTCGCGGTAAAAGACCCCACAAGACTGATGTCCAAGAATGCGCTGGCATTCTTTGTGAGGAACGTCATTACAGACGCGCATAAGGTCTGTTCTGACGAACAGTTACGACTGTTGAAAGTTAAAGATCATGAAGTGAGAGCAGTAGCGACGTCTCTCGTTTGTTTTCATAAGAATATGTCGCTTAAAAACATCATAGATACGACATTTTGGAGATGCAAAACTCAGTATTTGCATCTCATTACTTGAAAGACGTTCGTGTGACATATGAGAAGTCTCTAGGTCCATTCGTATCGGCGGATACGATTCTGGGTACGGGAGCCGACACAATCCTTAAAAGTATATACTTTTCTTCTTTTTGGATATGGTCTGGAGTCTCTTCGAACAATGGAGGACTTGGTTTAGCACGGGCGGCCGTCTATGTTGTTCAGTAAGAGATCTTGTCATATCTAATTAGATGAGTATAATTTTTTTTTTTAGAAATTATGTATGTGTGCGTAGTGGTTTTGAGTTACGGTTGTTGTGAGAGTTCGGGGATAACTCGGAACAATCCTTAGTTCTAACATATGGTTAGGATCAGGTGGTCGGGATTGGTTGTGTGCTCCTTCATAAGGTGTATTGTCATATAAGTGGATCAGCACCCATTGACAAAGTCCTTTCAGGCTCTGCCGAGTAAGCGGATAAGACCCCATCGGCAGACCCACAAGAACTCTTAGCCATAGATCATATATCTCGCTAAAGTTTCTTGAGGTGATGCAGACTACTGGGCAAACACCCACCCGAAGTCTACCACCTATCAGGTAGGAACCAAGGTTTTATTTATACCTACAACATATGTTGTTTACCTGTCTATTCCATATAGTAGCTGTCTCTTACCCTCCACCACCGAAGGGTGCCAATCAGCTATGTATATATCTGACAGGTAAGTTGATGTATGAAAACTGATATTGTTATGTTACAATAAAGTTTCATACATACTTACCTGGCAGATATATACAATTAAAAGCCCACCCAGCCTCCCCGCAGGAGACAGGTGGAAGAGAGAAAATATGATAGAAAACGGGGATGGTTCCTAGTCCTGCCGCCCAGGGCAGGCTGGTAGATCACCTGACCTACCTGTAGCGAGTGGCGCGAAATTTGAATTTCTGTCGGGGGACGACGGAGTCTTAGCTATGTATATATCTGCCAGGTAAGTATGTATAAACTTTATTGTACATAAACAATATCATTTTCATACATACTTACTGGCAGATATATACAATTAAAAGCCCCCACCCAGCCTCCCCGCAGGAGCAGGTGGAAGAGAGAAAATATGATAGAAAACGGGGGGGATGGTTCCTAGTCCTCGCCGCCCAGGGCCCAGGGCCGGCCGGTAGACACCTGACCTACCTGTAGCGAGTGGCGCGAAATTTGAATTTCTGTCGGGGACGACGGAGTCTTAGCTATGTATATATCTGCCAGGTAAGTATGTATGAAACTTTATTGTAACATAACAATATCATTTTTATTTGTCCATGAAGCTTGGTGTTCTAGTTTTGCTTCTTGCAAATCTTGGTAAATAGCTATTGTCCTTATTCATTTATCGAGCCTGCTTTAACCAATTGTGGTTAAAGTTACCTTTCACAAGTTCATGGGGCTGGTGATATTTTTTTATTGGCCGAATTTACATTGTTAACATTGCTGGTTGATTACTAACAAGAAAACCTCCTTTTCAAGTTTTCCTGTTTCAGTTAAAAGCTGAAATATCAAGTTTTATATCAAAACTAATTTTTTTCCTAATTCATAATTAGCCTTACTAACGGTGTAGAATTTCCTTGGGAACATCACATACCCCGATGGTGGGCTTAATGTGACTGATAGGTTTGTTGAGAAAAGACTGTTTTTGAAATATAAAAAGAATTTCTCATGCAAAACCCAGCTTACAGTTTGTATAGTGTCCTGGTTGGAATTTGTTACTGCAGATAAGGCTAATTATGATTGGGGGTTTTGTCATGGATAGTGATATTTCTTAGTTGATTAGAAGAGGTGAAATTCAGTTTCTTGAGGTGAATCAAAGATGATGACATAAAAGTGTGTCGTATGATTGAAACTGATCATTCTTGGTTAAGGAGTATGTTTCAAAGTTACAGCCACGAAGGAAGGAGTGACACAATGAGATGCTGAGCACTTTTGTCTTATTCACAACATATATCTTTAGTTGCTTTGACATGCCTTGGTAACAAGATGAAAGTACTTTCCTTCGTGGCTGTAACTTTGTTCATATGTATATTATTATGTTTCTGGTTCCTTGCAAGTTCAACCAAACTGAGTTGCAATTATTTAAAGTCAAAAATGTCTAAAGGAACCATAACACCAAAAGTTAAAAGATTACGGCTTAAGGCCTACTTCAGAATGAAGGATACTATTAGGTAAACTCAGAGATTTAGTATGATTACACATACTTCACTATTCTGAGGCAATTACGCTGGAGAGACTTGGATGGACCAGGTACTACTTTGTCTCGGTGGAAATATGAGGAATCCCCGAGTCACATTACAGGAATCTGCTTCCAACAACGAGGCACGTGGCAGGTTATCTGCAAAGTAAATTGCATTACAACATAAATACACTGGCTACAAATGTGGTAGGGATCGGGGACTGCTTTGACAAAATACTAAACATGATCCCTTTTGCTGGAGGTATGCTACAGAGTAATCACATGGCTTACACAAGGGGATGTCATGTTACGTCCCGGTAACAATAGCAACACTATTCACAATGGGAACACTTAATAATTCAAAGAGCACCATGGGAGGAAACTTTACAGCATCACAGAACACAAGGGGGAAGCATGTTACATGGTACAATGACTGGAAGTGATGCTTGTGGGGGGGGGAACTAAGGACCATAAGTTGCTTGTAGCAGTGAAATGGAAAAATACAGTGGTAGACATGAAAGTGATTGACTGCCTTGAACCATTTACATCGCACATTACCTTTTAGGCTGGATTCGTCCATCTTAAATGGTGGTGGCGATTGAGGGGACACGCAGTGGTGAATGCAAGCACACATGGAGCTGTCACAAGGAGAAAGGGGGAGGAGGGGAGGGTTAGTGGTGGTGCCCAGGTGACACAAACGATGTCTAAGATGACGAGTGGTAGTCTAAGGCTGTCCTTTCTGATGCAACCCTTTTTATCCTCTCGGTCCTAGCCCTAATTTGATGCTAGCCGATAGAGAGCAGATGTTTCATCGTAATTCCTTGGCCTTAGGGCTTTCCGAATTCCGCATGGCTACCTGACCCTTAAGGAGGCGCGTTGGTTTCCTCTTTCCTCCAATACCCCACAAACCCCCCGATATTTTCCCTCTAGGATGTAATGGGCACTTGCACCTCTCCTTCGGTCTATTGACCAATGGGTGCCAATATAAGGGATGCTAAAAACCAATGAACTTTTTGGGGGATGTTGGGGGAAGGAGACGCTCTTCTCAACCTGAGGGAAACTGACCGTTGACATACCTTTGGTGTCCTGATAGGAGTTCAGGATTTTTGGGGAGTTCTTTATAAGCCCTCTAGAATGGTTTATCACTCCCTCCCCAAGTTCCTTTGCAACCTCGCAAAGCTGCAGTCCCTGCCTTGTCCTACCTCGAGTGTTGTCCCTCAAGGTGCTGATTTATCTAAATTAAAATTAAAGGGGGCCATTTGACGTGTGTACAAACCAAAGGTTACAAGTAAATTAAACACTTCTTACAATACAAGATATTCCAACAACAACAAAATATTCAAATCAATAACTCTTCCCTGGAAACAGATCAATACCAAGAAAAAAAAAAAATTAATTCAATAAGTTATGATTTATAATCACAACAAGATGGTGAAAACAAGACAGAAAGTTTCACACATTCTGCCACTGCGCTTGGCAATCACGACACATGGCATCTATTTTTATCACATTGTATTACATCAATCTATTAAAGTTCCTCAAATAACAAAAACATAATTTTGGCGTTTATGCACAGAATAAAAATACTGCAGTGGAATTTCACGAAAATAAAAAAATCCTCTTGGGACAATAATTTATATTTAAACAACCACATAAGGAACATAAAAATAAAAATGGTAATTAAGGCACCAACAAAAAATTTCATCATCTGTGAGAATCTGAAAAAAAACTTTACAAGCATTAGTGTAATTTATGAATTATAAAATAGGATGGAATCGGGGTTGCGGCAAATTTAACACAAATAAAAACAATAAACCATTATAATAAAATAACGTACATAAGCAACACAACCAAAAAACAAAACAAAATTACACACAAGAATATAATCCACAGGTAATAACATTTGTTCTCAAAATAATTTGGACAATTTAATTAAAAATAACATAAATTTGTGAGATATTACAATCTGATTAACATTAAAAAAATAAAAAAAATAAAAGAACTGGTATGATTCTGAATCCTAGGCAAAGACGTGGGTTGGCATTTACAGACTCTGTTCTATGACCCCTTTCATTTACTTTGTAATGGCATTTACTTATGACATAGGCTCGGGAGCTCGGTCTTGTGCTCTCGGCCTGGCGCCCACCTGCGCTCCTGTGTGTTTCACTGGCTCACCTCCCAGATACCCGGCCAACCTCGTGTACGGGGGTACTGGTTGGTTGGTGTGGTACACCAAATGTCTTGACGTACAGTGTGCAACAGGTGTTTCTTGCTTTGTGCTTCTAATACATTTAAGTGGAGTAAGCCAGTATTGCGATTAATTTCTTTCTCATGATATGATCCCCAACAGGCAGGTTTTATCAACCATCCTATCCGTGGGTGGCAGCATGTGTTCGCATCCACGAACACGCAACACAATAATACTTGTATTGCCCTGGTGCCGCAGAGAGTGTTCTCACCAAATTTAATGCCCACGATGGAATTTAACAATACCACTTTGAGTGCCCTGATAAGGGACTTTTCTATGCCTGTATGCCAGGAATAAGTATTTACATAAATATAATTGATGGCTCTTTCAATAAAAAAACTACTTAACAGGTTGCTTTTTCATCGTATTACACACACGACAGTTACTTACAAATCTAGCTATGTCTCTGCGCATGCCAACCCAAAAGAAGTGCTCACGGCCCTTCTAAGAGATTTTTCTATGCCTACATGTCCAGCATAAGGGCTAACATGATTCATGTGTATGGCTTTCTCTACTAAGGCTTGAGGAAGAACGACATGGGCTCGGATGTCAGCGGCCCTTTTTCATATTTACTTAACATGATGTCTTTCACAATGAAAAACACTTCTTTTGACAAATGCACAAAACTAGGGAACTCGTTGCTCTCACCTTCCACACAGGCCTTGATCTGGCTAATCCAGGCTTCAGACCCTGACTTCAACCAACGCTCGCACACTCCAACCACAAAAATCAACCACACTTTCATTCTCCGGGCATTTATTCTGGAATCCCCAGGATGGAGTTCCACCTGTATTCAACCAGCTACCGCCTCGGGCACTCCCATTCATCTGAGAGTGCTTGCGAGCTTCCCGTTTTCTATGTGTCGTGCTTACATTTGATTGACTGTCATTGTTCGGTACGGTCGCAATGTTGCTGGCACTATTGCCTGCAGTGCCTGTGCCACCAACGTCACGAGGTTTCTTTTGTCGTTCTTCCAAGTGCCTTGCAGTACGAGTTGTTACTATTATGATGTTCCTGGAGAGAGTATCCGCTACCCTATTACCTTACCCTGGGATATATTCAATCTTTACGATGTCAAACTCCAAAATAAGCTCGATCCATCGAGCTTGGCGATTTGTAATCTCGTTCTTCTTCAGCAGGTACGTTAATGGGTGATGATCTGTGAAAATCTTTATTTTGTGTCCTAGCAAAAAATAACGGTCTCTCTCCAGCAACCATAAGACCACCAAAGCCTCTCGATCGAAGGTACTATAATTTTTCTCTGCCCCTTATAATGCGCGTGATGCAAAACAAACTGGTCTTTCATTACCTTCATTGTCAATCTGAGAGATTACTCCTATCGCAATATCACTTGCATCTGTGGTCACTAAAAATGGGCGATCGAACCTCGGATAAGCCAAGAGTTCGTCGCTCATTAGGGCATCTTTTAATTTCTGAAAAGCTTCTTCCTCTTTCTCACCCCATTGGAAATCAGGTTGCTTCTTTAATGCGTCTAACGGTCTCGCTATCTGTCCGAAGTTGCGAATGAACTTCCGATAGTAACCCGCGAGTCCGAGGAAGCTGGCTACATCCTTCTCATGTTTTGGTGATAACTTTAATTGCTACAACTTTATCGGCACAAGGCTTAAGGCCTTCTAAAGTTACTAGGTGCCCCAAAAATTCTACTTTGACCTGGAAAAACTTACATTTTTCTAAATTTATTTTCATCCCATGACGCCTTAATGCTTCCAAAATTTGTATCAGGTTACCTTGATGCTCTTCTACAGTTGCACCAACTACAATGATATCATCTAAATATACAAAAACCCCAATGCTAATTATAGAGGCTAAAACGCGCATCATTACTTGTGAAAAATGAGCCGAAGCATTCTTAAATACAAAGGGAAGGGAATTTATACTCATATAGCTGATTATTCGCTATAAAGGCTGTTTTCTCTTTACTTTCATCATCAAGGCAAGCCTGACTTGAGATCCAATGTGGCGAAAAAATTTACTCTCCTATACGTTAAGCAAAAGCTCTTCGATCGAGGGCAATGGATAGGCATTGTCCTTGGTAATGGCATTATCTTCTGTGTTATTACTTAACTTAAATTATTATTATTTTACTTTATTTTATTTCATTTTATTTATTTATTTTTTTGTTTATTTATTTATTTATTTTTTTTTTACCTAACCCGGGGCATTGGCCAGTGGTCTTGAATGGACTCGTATCATTAGTACTTGAAAAGAATAACAATCACGTTTAACTACGAGAATCTCAAAGAGGTCAACACCCAGGTAACTAATAAGAATAACAATAAATTTAACATTACACACTATTGGTGGTGCTCTCTGACAACCACTTTGGCTATTGAGGAGAGGCTCTAGCGGGGGTGGGTTTGGTCTCCTACCCTGAAGGTGGAGGACTTGAAAACCGACAATAAAAATGAACAAAATAAAAATAAAAAAACATCAACAATTTCCAACAAACATTAGGCAAGCAATATCAGTGAATTGCTTACTACTCATTGACTCTAATAAGAACAATTTGTAATTAAATTATTTAAACTGCATTCACAGTTAAATCACACAAGTGTTCAGTCACTCAAATATGATTAAAAAAAAAGATAGACCAATCACTAATTGATAGTTTACGTTATTCCAGACAAGAACGAAATTTCTCAGACAAATTACTTGAATAACCTATAAATTCAAATAAAAAAGACACACTCTGATCACACATAACATACAATAAACAAACTAATCACAAAGCCTTTTGATAATATAATATTTACAAAAAAAAAAGTTTAAACTACAGTGAATAAAAAACTTGTATTTCAATGCGGGTTACCCAAATTTTCACACCCAGACTGTTTAGATTCTTCATAAAGATCTTCACTGACAATTATTCACGCTGGTCAGTAACTACTCTCCTCATCTCCCTTGTCGCCAAGGAAGGACCCCAGCTGACCCTCCTTCCTCTCTCCACGTCGCCTTCCCCTTCCTCTTGAGGGGAGGGGAGGAGTGTCTTGCTACAATCCCTTGCTGTCGTCAGCCGCCATCCGACGTCTATCAGCTGTTCTTAACCTGCAATTCTAACTTCTAACAGCTTGGCCTATACCAGACCGAAGCTTACAGCTCACACTCCCCCATCCATACTGAACCTGAAGGTGGATACCGTCTCCTTAACGATTAGAGGGGCTAGGGGAAGGAGGAAAGTGCCCAACATCTTCCGACTCATTCCTGCTCTTGAGGGGGGTGTGCTGTCCTGTAGGGGGAGTCCCCTACTCCGACAATCTCACTCTGCTACTCTTTGGGGGGGGGGGGATAACTGGTATCCCTCCCGCTGCCCAACAAGGCTTCCCTTGTACTCGTGGGCGCACACAGCTGACTCCAGGCACTCTTTCTTTCCCCTTGGTGGGAAAGAATTTTGGCGGGCGTGCATTGCCGTCCGCCATCTTTGATCCGTTTCTGGACATTGCCGATGGTCTGCGAAGGCACTACTGATCACTGTGCTGACAGTCGCCTCTTTTCACTTGCAATCATAACCAGCGTCTGGCTGGTTTTGATTTGGGAAGTGCAAATCTTCTCTAGTAATACGACACTCGTCCTTTCTGTCTTTCCTCACTTATACACTGCATACAGTTTTTCTAATCGGTTGGCCTTTTTATGCTTTAACGTATCACTTCGACGTCGGCCCTTTTGTGTTATTGTTTCATATGACTGCTCCGTTGCGTATTTTCAGATCATAGACACTGAACAGTTAGTCACCAAATCCACACTTCACAAGACCCACAGATCGCTATATTTAATGTTAATTAGCGCAACGCAGGGTACCCCGCACCTGACACCAAAATTATGACCCCGACCTGGGTCGCATTGGTCTCTTAAGTTATTGTGGGTCATGCAGAAATCAAACGCTCAGTGATTAATTTAACACCGGTCTTATAATTTAACACCGGTTGAGACCAAGTTAGGAAACCGGCAGAGGGCAACGAGGGGATGGACGTCTTCCCCACCTCTTGACCGACGGGTGACTGCCTAACCCTCAAGGAGGCACCTTGGTATCCTCTTTCCCCCAATACCCCACAAACCCCCCGATATTTTCCCTCTAGGATGTGATTGGCTCTGGCACCTCTCCTTAGGTCTATTGACCAATGGGTGCCAATATAAGGGACCCTAAAAACCAACAAACTTTTTGTGGGGAGGAGACGCTCTTCTCAACCTGAGGGAAACTGACCGTTGACATACCTATGGCATCCTGAGAGGAGTTCAGGATTTTTGGGGAGTTCTTTATAAGCCCTCTAGAATGGTTTATCACTCCCTCCCAAAGTTCCTTTGCGTCCTCGCAAAGCTGTAGTCGCTGCCTTGTCCCACTTCGAGTCTCGTCCCTCAAGGTACTGATTTATCTAAATTAAAATTAACTATCTTAAAGGGGCCATTTGACGTGTATACAAACCAAAGGTTACAAATAAATTGAACACTTACAATACAAGATATTCCAACAACAACAATATATATATATATATATATATATCTATATATCTATATCTATATATAAATATATATATATATGTATAATGTATCTATTGTTTCTAAATTATGTTCTAAATTATAAACATCCCCAAGTTGAAACAACAACAAATATTCATATTAACCAAAATTCAGTAGCCACTCTATGATTCTTCCACTACCCCTAAGAAAGATCTCACTATGACTCACAGCTGTTCCTTCAGCAAAAACTGTTTTTGGCCATTTCCTTCCGTAGGTACCATCTACCTTGAATAAGCAGCCACCATCCCGACCACATGTGAACCATGCGGAATTCGGAAAGCCCCAAGGCCAGGGGATTACGATGAAACATCTGCTCTCTATCGGCTAGCATCAAATTAGGGCTAGGACCGAGATGATAAAAAGGGTTGCATCAGAAAGGACAGCCTTAGACTACCACTCTTCATCTTAGACATCATTTGTCTCACCTGGGCATCGCCACTACCCCTCCCCTCCTTCCCCTTTCTCCTTGATATAGCTCCATGTGTGCTTGCATTCACCATTGGGTGTCCCCTCTATCAGAAAACAATACATTTTGAAAAACAAGGAGGCATATACGACTTAGTGAAATGTATTGTTTTCTGACTAAATCCTCTGTTGACCACGTGTGGGTGGCTGCCTTAAATTTGTAATCTTGCCGACGGGTGTTTTTTCGTTTCTGTAGAGTGAATTGGACCTTATGCTAATCCTGTAATGTCAGTTTGGATACTAAGCCTACTTATACTATGGTTTTGCTCTGCTATGATCAGATATGCCTCAAGTAAAGGGTCGTGTAGACCGAAAGATCTTGGCAATTCTCCTTTTCTCATTTTCCTCCGTGGCATCACCTTTATTTATACATAGCATCATGTTTTATATATTTCATGATCAAGTTATTCATATATATATATATATATATATTTATATAAATATTATATTATATTATATATTAAATAAAATATATATTAATTATATTATATATATATTATATTAAATAAATATATATATATAATTATAATAATTATAATATGTTGTATATAATATGTAATCTATATATATATATATATTTATATATATATATATATATATATATATATATATATATATATAAATATATATTATATATATATATATATATATATATATATATATATATAGTATATATATATATATTATGTAGTGTATATATATATACATTGTATCAAGAAGGCTTGAAATAATTTCTTCTTTTTATATAAACCAACGTTTTGGCAATCTTTTCTCTATCATTAGGGCTATAAATAGAATAAATTTTTACCATATTAGAAAGTATGGTAGAATAAGCTATAATTATAGTTTTGCAATATAACAGTTGTTAAGCTAAAAGTAGAATAAAAACTACAGCGCGATTATAAGTTAAAAGTAAATTAAAACTACATAATTCAGTGAAATAAAATAAGAATCCAAAGAAATAATTAGATTAATAAAAAAAAGGAAAGGGTTTTGTTGGAGTTAAGAAGTTTGGCTGGTAACTGATACAGAATAGTCAAACACAATCTAAGAGAGAGAGAGAGAGAGAGAGAGAGAGAGAGAGAGAGAGAGAGAGAGAGAGAGAGAGAGAGAGAGGCGCATTATGTAATGGTGGGGAAATCGTTTAGGTTGTTGAAGGCAAACGGCAGTTTCTTGATGTAAAGAGATTCTAAAAGAAGCAGCGAAAGGCAATCGGTAGTTTGATAGAGCATTTCGAAATTATTGTATAGATATTATTAGGTGTACACAAGTTTGAATAGTTCCTTATGGCTGAAAATTCTTTTGGTCTTAAAATGCAGCCAGTGCGATAAATGACATGTCAATGGGAATTGATGCGGACTTAAAGTAAGGTTCGGGTAGATCTGATCGTCTGTGAAATATGGACTGAAATAACTCTGGTAACTTCAGTCTCTTTGTGTAATGCACCCACTAATGATGCTCCTGATGGCTGGAAAGACGCATTTTTATGGAAAGGTGCAGGAAGGTATATGAAGAGTTGCTAGATATGTTTTTATTTGTATTTGAGACTTCAATGCAATAATGCCAGCTCTAATGAGGGATTTGAGGGGACACACTTTTTCGCCATTACAGTATACACAAGATGACATGGGTATCACCCCGTGAAAAATATAAAAGTCAGATTGATCATATAGCTGTTAGTAAAAGGCATAGAAACTCTGCTAGATATTCTTGCTAATCAGAGAGCAGATATTGGTTGTGATCATCATCTCAGCATTGCAAAAATAAGATTTAAGCTAAAAAGTCAGAAGGGAAAGCCTAGAAGGGAAGGAGAGGAAAAGGAGGAATTTAGAATAAATGCAGAAACAGGTTTTTGGTGTTGGAAACATTGGAGGAGGGAGGGAGAAGTGTAGGTGAGATGTCTGGGGATGTGAATAAAGCTTTGTATGAGGCTGCTGGTTGCAAGATCAGAAAGAGGCTCGGACTCAGGAAAAGGATGTCTGAGGAAACATGGGATACGATAAAAATAGAGAGGTAAGGCAAAATTGAGGAGTCAGATGCATTTCGTTAATGATGAAGATTTTGAATTAACAAGAACCAAATGCTTGAGTTTGGATTCAGAAGTTAAAAGACTAACTAAGAGAGATAAAAGATCTGATAATGAAATGGTTGCGGAAACTAAAAGATTAGTGAATGTTCAGATTCAAAAGATAGCATATAAAACAATCCAAGAGCTGAGTGGCAGCTGGTAAAAGTCAGGATATACCAGTTTGGTATGGAAGATAATTTGTTAAAAAAAAATGCTGAAATCAGAAATAGATGGAAAGAGCACTTTGAGACAGTTCTTAATAGACCAGTCCCCCCAGAATTGGATGATACCACCTATTCAGGAAGATTTAAATATTGATGAAGGTGAGATCAAGCTAAAAGACGTAGTTAAGGCAATAAAACAGTCATAGAATTATAAGGCACCAGGAGAGGATGGTTTATTCCCGGAAATATTTAAAGTGGCGGGCGGAGAGATTAGTATTTGTCTTGAAGATGATATTCAATGAAATATGGGTGCCAGGGATAATATCATCCGGTTTGAAGAACGATTTTATTATTAAAGTTCCAAAGAAAGGAGATCTTAGTAGGTGTGGTAATTGGAGGGGAATCACTTTGTCACCTGTAGCCTTAAAATTTTCAGTAGAGTATTGTTGAATAGGTTGGATCCAGTGGTTGATGGTACTCTGAGGGATGAACAAGCCTGTTTTAGAAAGGGGCTGGGTTGCAGTTATCAGATCATAGTTAAGCATTTGATGCAGCAAGCTAATGAAATTAAAACTGTTATGTCTTTGTTTTGCTGATTTTGAAAAGGAATATGAGAAAGATCGTGAGGCATTATGGAATACCAGAAAAGTTTGTGAGGGTTATTGTGAACATGCATGAGGGCACATCTTGTAAAATGATGGTTGATGGGTGTTTGAGTGATCCAGTTGAGTAATCTAGTGTGATTCTGGGTGGCATTTTGTCTCCTTTGTTGTTTATATTGGTCATAGATTACATCATGAGAAGGATCAAAAGAGAAATGGATGCTGGTATACTCTGGGGAGAAAGTAGGGAACTTCTTGACTTCGATTATGCTGGTGATTTAGTTTTGATCTGTGATGGACCAGAAAGGATGCAGAGAGTGTTGGATTGTCTAGTAAGTGAAGGTCGAAAGGTTAGTTTGGTTATTAATAGTGGAAAAATTGAAATCATGAATATGAATGTTGAAAATCCACAGGATTGTCCAGTTGAAGGAATGGTTATAAAGCAAGTGGATAAGTTAAAATATGTAGGTACTTATTTAGATAAGAATGGTTCATTGAGCATGGGAATGCTTAAAAAATGTGGAAACGCTGAGTATGTTAGGTTCTCACGCTGGGAGTGGCTAGGCCACCTGTATAGAAGACAGGGAATAGTAAGAGATACACCGGGGTTGGTTGCCCTTTATAGAAGAGGTAGAGGTAGTTCAAAGGAGACGTGGTCGAGGACAATAAGACCGAAGCAGGAGATGAGTGTAAGGTCTTCAGGAGTTAGCCCAGGACAGAATGTGGTGGTGTGAGTTCATCGAGGCAAGTCAAGTACCTAGGGTGATGTATTTACTATGTGCAATATAGTCCCTGTTGAATAAGCGTTGTAGGCCTGCCTGACTGAGGCAGATAAAGTGTGGTACAGGTTATATAGTACTTTTAAAGTATGTTTTTATATCCGTCTTAGTGCTATGGACACTTGCATAGAAACTGAAGAGCTGGAAGATTTGTGATGGCCAACTGTTACGATTCCTACCTGAAATGTGGGGAAGATCATATCACGGGATAGATGACAAGGCTGTGGAAAGATGTGATGTCTAGAGGCAGGAATATAGATGCAGAAGTTCTCAAAGATGGAGAGTGTTTATACATGCCATGAGTATTAACCAAGAAAGTAGACTTGATGAAAGACCAGTCAATGCCTCGGTAACCGTGGAGACGGGTCATAGATGAAGACTTGAGACTAGATAGGAATTCACTTTGAAAGTGAGCAAGATAGAAAGCAGCGGCGAGAACTTGACCCGTTTCACGTCTGACTTATATTTGGAAAATCTTACGTATAAAGGATGGTGGTTATGATGATTGTTAAGCATGATTTAAGGATTTATTTAATGTCTCTATTCAGATATTGAAGCTTTCGTATCTATCTTTCGGTATTTTGGACTAAGAAAAAAATAGTTTCCCCGTTAGATTGTCATTAATCTGTAGTGATTATTTCTCTTCCGAGTCATTTCTTTTGGTTGTATGCTAGTTTTGTTTACCCAGTTAGTACTGAAATTCTCGTTCGTCACACCTTCAAATATTTGTGGTTTTGTGTTCCAAGAGTTATGTTTATATCTCTCGTTTAAAGATTTAGGGTATCCTTGTATGTTATGGTATCCTTGTATGTTTATTGATGCCTTTATTGCAAAAATCTTTTCAAATCTAACCTTTATTATTAAGGAGTTCTTTTAGTTTTGCTCCTTTTGCGTGTGTGTGTGTGTGTGTGTGTGAGAGAGAGAGAAAGAGAGAGAGAGGAGAGAGAGAGAGAGAGAGGAGAGAGAGAGACGGGGGGGGGGGGGGGTATCGAAGTATCTCTATGGACTGACCGAATGCCTGAGTAAACAGCAGTGGGTGTTTCCTTCACCGTATCTCAGTTAGTCTGTGTTAAATAACTAGTTAGGTGAAAATGAATGACTTTTAGTTAAGTGTCGTGTTCATTTACATGTAGATGAAAGGTACCTGTAATTGTCACCGGTGCAGATAATACCTACCTATAGTATGAGTCATCACTACGTGCGGTTGCAGACATTCTCACGAGTTTAAAAAAAGAGTGAGGGCCTGTGAAAGTGGGATAGAACGGAAGTTTTTGTGTAAGAATTACAATAATTTAATATCGGTATAGTGAAATGTTTTCCCTAGTTTGGTCAAGTAAAGCATATAGTATTGTTTTTGTAAATAAATTCATGCCTTTGCTAGTTAATTTTTGCTGTCTTGTAAGTATCCGTTGGTGTATTGAAATTTTATTTATTGTTTTTATTTTTTTAAGGAACAAATACTTAATCGGCTTTTTGTTTTGCATTCCCTTTGATGTTTAATGTACGTCTGCCATCGACTACGTGAATAGTTAAAAAAATCTAATTATGCCCTAATGTTGTACAGTCCCACACATGGTGTCGTCTCTGCCGGGCCGCTGAGCATTTAACGTGAGTGCCAGTTGTAGAAATCTCTGCCAGCACCAAGTTGGCACCTTGGGAAGAAAAGTTGGCAGTGATGGTGTTAAGCTCAGTGTACCACTGTCATCTCTGTATGCATTAATATCTTTGGCAGAGTTGTTGTTCTGTTTGTATTGTGGCACCAGACAATTTTAGTTGAGTTTCCCCGTTTCTTTGCATTTCTCGGTTCTTTTGCTCTTTATTTCCGCCCTCATGGTTAGTTTCTTAGACATATGCTACATCTTACGCTCTCTTGCGTTTTTATTTGGGGGTAAGAGGTGAGATTTTTTTTCTTGATTAAATTATGTGTTTTTTGTGAAGAGTTTCATATTATCTGGGTTTTCATGTGCATGTTATGGGTGTAATTTTCGTGGCCATATTCATACAGCAAATGTGATCTTCAATATATAGTATACTGCAGCATTAAATAGGTCAGTCAACAATTCTTTCCTCTTGGATATAGAGACGAAAACCTTATTATTTATTTAAAAACATTGAAGCAAAATGTTATCCTGCTTTGAACATAATAGTTTGGTTTGTAATATACAATTTTTTTTGCAGTGGAATTATTAAACATATTAATAGAAAGCATGTAAAGATGGTTTGTTAACCATTAGTTTCCATTGCCTTATCAGAATTGCTAATACTGGTAGTTTCTCTTTTGTTTTCCTAGCAGTGTAGTGGTAGGCTAATCATGATTTAATCTCGCCGTAGGGATTCTTGCTGAGTCATCTTTTGTAGGAAATTTTCGCTGTAACCTTTGGGACAGAACGTTCTTCTTATTTTGCTGTGGAACCATTTTTCTCCATTGGAGGTACTGCTCAATATAAAGGTCTTATACTATATATATATATATATATATATATATATATATATATATATATATATATATATATATATATATTGTGTGTGTGTGTGTGTGTGTGTGTGTGTGTGTGTGTGTGTGTGTGTGTGTGTGTGTGTGTGTGTGTGGTGTCCCCCTCGGTATAAAATTTTGGATGCTTTTTGAAATCTTGGGAGGATTGAGTCTGTTGAAGTGGTGCTTTAATTAAAGGATCATTTGCCTTTTCCGTAATGTCGTGTTTATGAACTTACACCCTATTGATGTGTTCGAGTATTTGCGTATTTGTTTTCTATTTTACATGCGTCTCTTGGTCTTTATTTCTCGTATTGGATCCATATTTCTCGTCTAGTCGAAAGCGAAGATTCTGTTAACAAGTTAATGGTTTTTCTACTTGGTTCGAATAAACGTATGAAAATGATACAATTTAATGATAAATCGCCTGTATTTTTAAAAGCTCAAAAAAAAGAAAAAAAAAAGGCATTTCAAAACAAAATATACTGTATTCGCTGTAGTATTTGACAAGCACCGGCACCCTTACCACTGTGTTTGAACATGGAATTGTTAAGAATTAGCACGGAACACAAATTATATTATTATTATCCATTTACTCTCTGTATGTTGTTTTCGATCTCTTTAGTATCGTACGCACAAATAAACAAATGTACAGAAAGGAAAAGGGGTATTTGAGGAACAAAAGTGTTCCGAGTTTTTTTTTTCAGAAGGTACCCAAACATCTTACTGAATATATGTCTAGGCCATGATTTTTACTGACCTCAAAGGGGAAAAAAGTTTTGGTGAAAAGTGACGCTGGACCACGGGTCAGGTAACAGATTTCTGTCGTTAGCTTAATAATAGTATATATTGGACTCGAGCAATTCAGGTATATCTAACAGAAACGCAGCCCATCTAGTGTCAGTTGGATATGACGAAAGTAGATGTGAAGCCTAGCGAGGGAGAAAGCAATAACCTAAGAAGGAAAATGCGAAAGTGAAGTATAATAGAAGAGGGAAGAAATACCCAGATCTGTTTTTTCTCTTGTATGACACATGAAGGGGCTGAAGTTTTAGATTGCAATCCTGTGCAGGGATTAGGTAGTTGGCATAAAGGAAGATTATCTAGAGACCTCATGAGGTCGAAAGAGGGATCTATTCATTTTTTAAAGTAGAATCTAAGATAATGTCGAGAATCTCATTGTTAAGCATTGTAGTAAAATACTAAAGAGAAAATGACGGCTGTATAGTTGCATCTCCAGCCATCGGGTAATAAACTATATCTGCTTGTTAACGGTAACTCGTGAGATTGCCGTGGCTCTTAACCTGTTAAACCTGGTCCGTATTAATGACAATTCATTCTGGTGATTCATCGTCAGTGGTAATGTTGTCTTATTTCATCTCTTTCCAAAGTAAGAATCACGAGGACAATTGAATAAGTTTGTGCATGAATAGTAAGGTTGTAAGAGAAGAGTTCATCTTGGTGAAAATTCCACTACTCTGTTTTGTTTCTTTTTATGTAGTCGGGGCCAGACTAACTAGAGCATCGTACGGCTGTCATCAAGTAATGCTCAGCTTCTACAGCTTGTTTTAGTTTGGTTATTATGAAGCAAATTGAGGTTATTGTTATCATTAATTATCATCATCTTCGTGTCAAGTGTTATTATCGTGGCGTTTTACATTAAATGTAAAAATTTTTTTTATAGATTTACACAACATACACACACAGCTTTTCCGATCAATTTGTCTGGTTTTTGTGTTGTATTTAGTACTCATGTCTGGCGCAAACCTTTTACATTTTCAAATTATCCTTTGGATTCATAGGATCAGTTTTAACCAAACTTTGCACATAGTATCTTTGGGAAAAGATTGTTCGATTTGGGGGCTACGTTCCGGTCCAAGGGAAGATAATTTAGAATAAGATGCGGTCATTGACATATTCTGTAGAAGGACTGAGTCAGAAACGGTAGAATATACGTGAAAGTTGTCCGCCTATGGAAATTAGGGCAGAAATCTATATAGTGTGTCAGTTATTCTCATGGAATGTACATTCAGATTTTTCAAATATTGGCCCTTGATGCCAAGGGAGTAGGGATCCAAAGTTTTACATAAGAATGTGTATTGAAAATCTTACTTATGTACTTGCAAACGCAGGAAGGTGGCTCAGAGAAGCAGTTGGCTCTAGGGCCTCTTGTTTTCTTGTAGTAGTGTTTCCAGTTTCAATCTCTTTGTTGACAGCTTTGAATGTATGATGCTTTACTGAAGGAACCAGGTTAGAAAACGAATTATCACTACTTTGTAATTTTTGTTTATAATAAACTCTTCTCACCTGACTTTTGTAGGTGTCCTGATTTAAGTACGAGAATTTAAAATGGCGGTTTACATGAGATGCAAGCTGCTCTTAGTCTTCTAACCAGTACAAACGGATTGAGGCAGTTAAGTATGAACGGTTTGCATGAGACAGGGTGTTTCCGGAGGGTAGAAGTGCCATGACTACAAACGTCACATGGTGCATTGCAGGCAATGCTAAAGGGTGTTTACACCCCCCCCCCCCCCCCCGTCCGGTCCGGTACCTGCCATTTACTTTACCTCCGATCTCCACGCTTATTTTTTTTCAATCATGCTGGCCAACCTCTCTTAACTGTTAACTTCCTAGTGCAAATGTTGGGGTTTCTCCCACCTCTACCTTTAGATCCTTGTAGTATATGTCATCGCCTTTATTTTCTGGACTTATTTTTATATTTCTTCCCAACCTCGTAAGTCCTCTTTTAATCGTTGTCAGCACTAAATGGCTGGAAGTGCCTTAGTGCATAATTGAATAAATTGAGACTGGCACTGTATTTAGCGTGTAGAGAGGGAACCTGCTTAGTTGTGTAAACTCGCTAGGAATGAGCAGGTTTTTAGAAAATCATGAAAGAAATAGTATCAGACAATTCTGACTGTATTATTATTTTATTAGCTAAAAGACAATTTCAGTACAGTATAAACATAATGCGGCATCACTTTACAAACCCTCAGACAACCACTGAGCTACAAGAGATGTTTGATGCGTGGTCTCCTTGTGGGGGGGGGGGGGGGGGGGGGGGTGGGGGGGGGGGGGGTGGGGGGGGGGGGGGGGGGGCGATAAACAGGAGCATGCGCACATGCACTTCCATTTAGGCCATACGGTTGTCATTTCATAAGGAGCGAGTGCGCATGGAAGGGGAAGACTGTGCGTTCTGGGAGACGTGCATTGGTTTGAAAGCTGCGTAGTCACTGTCCCTGTCCCTGTCCGATTTCTTTGTCGTTTATTTTTTCATCGTGACTGGCGTTGTCGGAGCTTCATTTGAACGTCCCCAGTCACCTAACAAAATTATACTCATCACAACGAGTATTGGTCGCTAGATCTCATGCGTTGAAGTCTTTGTTTTCTTAATGGAAGAGTAACAGTTAAATTTGGTTATCGATTTAATGCCAGAAGTATATGTTGAACTCTGTTCTGAATTTATTGGCGTACAAACTAATGTATTTTTGGTAATTAGCACGCACGATGATCATTTGCCAAGCACATCGAAACCTTGGAATATTTGTTGTATAAAAACAAACAAATGTTTAGTGTAAGTACTTTTTGGTGAATGAGTTCAAGGTTAAATATATCCAACAGAGAGATTAATAAAGGTCGTCTGAGACGTTATACGCATATTGCTAAATATCAGGTTTCTGTTTTTAGAATGTTTTTGCTATTAAACTCGTGTCAGTGTGGTAACAAGCCAGCTTTGTTTATATAGAAAATAAAACTGAGAAGAGTGGACCATGTCACTTAAAGAGACTTGTGATCCTGAAGGAGCATAGATATACCCTTTGTATATGTAAACGTTTACAGTATGTATATTTATATATATATATATATGTACATATACATGTAAACGTATAGGCTGTTCTTATTACACTTTGAACACTTTTTATGCCCCATGTCTGTTTGGCAGGCGACGCTTTCGTAATGCCTATATACGCCCCCATCCCCTCATTTTTTATATCTTTATTTTTTAATTAAAGGCGTATTTTTTTTGTGGTATTAAAAGGGAGTGGCTCATTGATAGTTTCAGGCGTTTCCCTACCCGAAATCATTTAGTGTTTTTCGGAGGTTTAGCTAGTATAGTTGTCATATCGTGTAAATTGAGATGTTTGTCGTCTAAATGTAGTTCCCGAAAACGAGTAAAAATTGATTTATGCAATTTGATTTTGTAAAATCTTATCAATATATCAGGGATTTAAACTGATGTGAATAGTTGCTCATGTGATATCGTGGTTACGGTGAAGATTATCTTCGATTTCTTTTTACAAATGATTTCCCTGTGAAGTCATTGTTCCCTAAATACCTGTAATTCTAAATACGCAGTGGTTTGGTCATTAAAAACTTAATCAATATGAATGTAATCTTAGTAACAGTAAATCAGTTGTTTGCCCGAGCATGTTATCACCAGCGTAGACTTCTGAACTGTTCTTCGTGTTGAGGTGTTTAAAGGTGTCGTGATACTTCTTGAAAGGTGAAATCCTGGTCTCATAACTTGGTTTTTGTACCTTCTATGTTGAGTGTACATTTTTCTTATTGATGAATTCTGGAAGTGTTTCATATCATGCTGCCGTTTGTCTCTTATTCTCACCGTCTCCAGGATATTGAACCCCTTTCCTTTCCTGGTTATTCCGGAAATTTGTTGTCTCAGTTTGATGACAATCCAAACCAAATTATTTTTCACTTAAAAATGGGTTATTGTAATTGCAGCTGTAGCCTTTCCATAAAAAAAAAGTGGCTAAAATACTTTAGCGCCTCGAAAGTCAGTGATTTTTCTTTAAATGTGGTTTAGCTGTCCGATTTTCCTACGTTTAGATACGATTATAGTAGCATGCATTGCACCAAATTGTTAGAGCTGAAAATTTCTTATTTGCAGGTGGTTTGGTTATATTTTATGTTTTTTCCGAGTGAATCTGTTCCTCGCATTTTCCCCCTAATTCATTCTGAGCTGTGGACAATTTTTATGGGTAGTTTGTAAGTGAAAGACGTTTTCTAGATAAATATTTTATAAGACTTCGGTTTGATATGAAACTGAAATATTATGTGTTAATCGCATTGCCGTTAGCTGTAAGTGAACAAAATCTTTTTGGTTATTGTAGTATGGAGAATTCTGTGATATTTATCTTGTGTGGGAACTTTTTGTATCAATTGCAGTTATTGTGTGGTCTGGCACCAGACTGGCACCGTTTGGCATGCTGTGTGATATCTTACTTGAACCTGATTTAAGGAAGTTCAGAGAACCAGTATGTTTCTTATCTCTTTTTGTTCTTGGCGTGTTACATGCGTAGTCGATTTGGGAAAAGCTTATTTGTTACCTTCGATGACTGGGTATTTCCTCTTTGTGAAAAATAGTGCAGTTTCTTTGATTTTTGATGTCTTAAATGTACCACCAAAAATTATCATTGTTTATACTGTTCATGTTTTCAGTAATTTTTTCTGTAGTCTATTTTAGAGTATTTCATGCCAGGAGCTAGACTAACAAGCAGTTGACTAGGTGACATAATTTTCAGATGACGCAAATATATTTAGAGCTCAGATTATCTGGGAGAAAAGTAGTTTTACAGCACAGAAGATAAGGCACAGGATAGATGTGTGTTGCTCCTCTTCGGGGATGAGGCGTTCATTAACATTGTTAGAATGCCTGCAAAGTACTGGAGTTAAGCCAGAAACCTCCTTTTTATGGTCTGTCTAGATTAGCAAGCATGTACTGTAGTCAGTGTCGCTGTGGAAAGTTTTTTTTTATTAGCTAGTTTTGATAGTTACGGTATTTGTGTTGTTGATGTATGTCTCTGGATATATTTTGTGTATTGTTGTGTGTTTTATGTGTAGAGAGAGAGAGAGAGAGAGAGAGAGGAGAGGAGAGAGAGAGAGAGAGAGAGAGAGAGAACAACACTCGCGATGAGGGTGTCTTTGAATTTCAGTCAAGGCACTTTTTTTCCCTTTTAAACAAGTTCATGTTTCTTTGTTTTTCCTAATAGATATTCTCTCTCTCTCTCTCTCTCTCTCTCTCTCTCTCTCTCTCTCTCTCTCTCTATAATATATATATATATATATATATATATATATATATATATATATATATATATATATATAATAAACCAGTAATTGTTAGCTATATCCACCTGTAAAGCAGTTGTGTCCTACTTTCTGTATGGACTTCAGTGCTCCCTTAAGTTAACCAACCGTGGTTGATCCTGGCAATGTAATTTGTGTGCCCCAGCTAACGTGATAAGTAAGTACGCATGATACATCTTATCGGGTAGTTATGTAACATTTGATTTTTTTAGGGTACTCGTAGTCTGTACTCTATTTTCATTTACGATAATGCTAGTAGGTTATTTTTAGTTTTGGGTATTTGTATGGTGTTTTGCTCGCCTGTTGTACGAGTTCCTTTCATGTATATTTATATATTTCTCGCTGGACGAGTGGTTTTCGCGCTCGGCTGCCAATCCGGTGGTCCGAAGTTCGAATCCCGGCTCGACCAACGCGGAATCAGAGGAATTTATTTCTGGTGATAGAAATTCATTTCTTGAATGAGTGTGGTTCGGATCCCACAATAAGCTGTAGGTCCCGTTGCTAGGTGACCAATTGGTTCCTAGCCACGTAAATGTATCTAATCCTTCGGGCCAGCCCTAGGAGAGCTGTTAATCAGCTCAGTGGTTTGGTAAAACTAAGATAATACTTAACTTATATTATATATATATATATATATATATATATATATATATATATATGTGTGTGTGTGTAATACATTAAAATATGCAAATGTATGTATGTATGTGTGTATATTATATATATATATATATATATATAATATATATATATATATATATATATATATATATATATATATATATATATATATAAAAGGGTTAAAGATTAGTTGAGAAGGAAGCAAGAAAATGCTACAGTGAAGTGAGTATTTTGTACTTAGAAATGCCAATATTCTGCCGTTGCCTGGAAGACTGATTCACATTTTTCGTCGTCTTGGTTCAAGCGTATTTATGTTTGCGGAATATAGTGAAACTGTCTCGGAGCAATTTTGCCTAAAAGATAAAGATCCCGAGGGTATGCTTATCATCCAAAAAGGAAGATGGTATTTCGCCAGAAGTTGAAGGAAATATATGAAACAGGCAGTGTTTATTCTATCATATTTATAATCAGTAGAAGTCTTGTATACAATAGCTTTTTAAATGCTGCAGTAGTATAAGGTGTTGTGAAAGTTCAGTTCCATACCACACTGACTTGACCAGTCATGGATGGGCTCCGTAGAGGCTAGAATGCGCTTCATTTTACTTCAAGTCCCAATACCTGCCAGAAAATACGCCGTCTACTTTATGTAATTTATTATTTTCATGCTTGACAAGCATGCTGCTAGTAAAGACTAACGATCAAATGTCAGAACACTATCCTATCGAATACTGGACTAATGGGTATGGACTCCTAAAACACCTTCTGCAACAGATTTCTGATGCCAGTCTAGAAAAATTCTGAAGATCAAGAACATCACCTTTATTACCTAGCTATGAAGCTGTGGCTAACCAAATTAGTTACAACCAAATCGCTTCACAAGATTTTAAACTCATCTTTTGCCAACGTCAAAGATTTTAAACTCATCCTTTGTCAGCGTTGTCTTCAATGCATATAGATGTAAAAGGGCCCTGCAGTTACAGTTACCCACTTGTGCCTTCCATGCGTGCTGATACCCATGCAGTTGGTAAAGATTCGTTACAGAAGTATCTGGAATCTGCACTTGTATATAGACTTCGTAGCGCGATTAATGAGCTTTGTGAACAAGGGGTTTGCCTTTAATTGTTGTATTCTGGACTTTCATCACTCTGGATCAGGCATGGGATTATATAATTTTTGCTCTCCGCAAAAGCTATTTTCAAAAATAAAATCGCCCATTACATCATTGAATTTCTTTATGTTTCATATTTAAAATTTCCTTTTGTATTTAAGAAAAAGTGCTAGGAGCTCTCGCTTCCCATCGTTGGTGTAAAAATTTTGCTGTTGCACCTCACAACATGTATTGAAAAGGTAGTGCTTCTTGAATTGAGGTGATCTTCGTTGAATTTTTATGAAAGGAAGGAACGTTTTGTTGAACTGAACCTGTCACCCTCTTTAGAGAAAGATTTGAATGCAGATTGCTCCATCATTTGCATATATACTCGGATGCAATGATACATTTGTATGCAGATGGTTTGATCTGACCATTTTTATTTCGATAGATCTCCAGTTTACAAAGTATTTTAAGAAAGTCAAGAGCGATATACACAGAGGACATCTATTATGTATGCGTAAGGGTTTTTTCCTATATGTATTTGAGTGCATGTGTCTCCATGCAGCTGATAGTCTAGTTTTCTTACACAGTGCAATGAGCCATTAATCTGGTACATTTAGCGATAGCTAAGTCGCATGTAGCTGTTTGTGATGTTCCATTAATGGATCGGATGATTTCTATGTAGATTCCTTTTTTTTTTTATGAGTTTTACTTGGTTTATGTTTATGTATTAGTTCTTGTGTCACACGGTTAACATACAAGCATCTTAGCGCTTTGGATTGTACGTAGGCGCAAGTGCACCCAGTCCTGGTCTATAGGCGAAGTTTACGCCGTTGTAAGTACAAACACACTAGCAAGAAGTGTAACGCTACATTTCCTCTCCCAAAACTGTAGTCGTACTTTGTTTATTAGTGACATTTTAGCTTATCTTTTTACGAATACCTATTTTCAGGCTGCTGATAGTTGAGAAGCTCGCAACTTTTGCAGTATCAAAGACCAGGGAAAAAAAAAATCCTTCATGAGTTGTAGCGAGCGTGACCATAATTGACCTCTTATTTGCTTCTAACAAGTAGCGGACTTTCGAGTTAAGTAGGTTCATTTTTTTTTATACCCTCCATTTTTTGGATTTGGAAATCTCCAGTTTGTGTGTGTGTGTGTGTGTTTTCTGAATAACTTAACCTTTCCTCAAGAGGGACGATTGTCATTATTCAAAAAGAAAGTCCATGAACATTCAAATTTTTCCATGTGACAACAAGATTTCGGTATTCGTGACCGTAGTCTTTCTCCCCCCTCACTCTCTCTCTCTCATTATATATATATATATATATATATATATATATATATATATATATATATATATGATATATATGAATATATATATATATATATATATATCCTAGGCACTATACATTTTCATGGAGCACTCATACCTCTCTTCCCTTCCCCGTGTTTCGAACCCTTGTTTTCTCGCTATTGAGGTGGGTTTCATAATTTCGAGACGGCAACGCATATGCCGTTATTATGTGTATTTGCAGTACATTGTTGTAGATGTAAGAAAGTCCAACAGCGCATTAAGTACAATGGAAATCCAAGGGAATAAACAGTATGAAAGTTTTTTTTCTGCCGAAGCTATTGTCATGCGTAAACCTGGAATATGTATTGATTTCACGAATTTTTAAAACATATTCCTTAGGGCACCAAGACTTAAACTGTATACATAAACGTTGATATAAACTGACTTTCAATATATTTGAAAATATGACAAAGTTATTTTTAAAATTTTCATTGACTGGAGCATTCAACGAGCAAATGCCTCAGATGAGATTACATCGGAGGCACTAGAGAGCAGTTTCTTATTCCTTGTTATAAATGATAAACTTCACTGTCAATCGCCAGTATTTTTATTATTTCAAAGAAGGCAGGAATCATATACATGTTATTGCTAGTTAAGGCTATTTTTTATTATGGTGGGAAGGTCCTGATTGTCACGATATGTAATTCTCGCTGAAATGATCTAAGGTGAAAGTTTAATGATTTTACTCATAGTCAACAATACACTTGAAAAAATATGTGAATTGCGATTCAATTCATGTCATCTAGAATTACACGAACCTTAGTAGTAAAGGCTGAGTCATGACTGGCCAAGCAACCACTGCGTTCAGAATGACAAAAAAAAAAAAAAAAACTTGAAGCCAAGTGCCAGAATCATGTTGTCTGTTTGTTTAGCTATATCGTTTTCGTTCTACATCCGATGTTGGCTCATTGCCTTGTCTGAAAACAGTTTACGGGCAAAATTAGAATACCTGGTAACTCCAAGGAGTAATTGAACAGCCTAAACGTTTAGGTTTACTTAAGGTATATTATATTTATAGAGAGTTGTTATCTCTAATCAAATGGATGTGCTATTTGGTAGTACATGCAGTAAGCAAATTGTGCTTCATTCGTGATTGCAAGACATTGGTTTCTGAAACTTAACTAGGTTTATTCTAGTGAAGTCTGGGAATGAAGGTCTGGAGAAATCTAACCTTTATTCATCCGACCCTTGAATAGACAAGATATGAATAATTCTACGAGTATATGGATTCCTTTACTTTGAATTATGTTTAATACTCGGAATCAAGGCTGTGCGGAAAAACCGATGTAAATGACATAACCATAAGTCAACATGTGGAGATGAGGTTTTTAGAATATACTTTGTGTGTCGTCAGAATCCTGTTTAATAGGAGACAGAACCTTAGCGAGTCCTGCAGATCTCAAGCACAACGCTTTCGGATTTGCGTCATTATTGTATAGTTTGAGGAAATGTTACGTGTGAGATACAGAATAGCTTGTTTTCGTGTATAATGTGTTCATCGTAGGAATTTGGTAATCAAAGGTTAGTTTTTAAGCCAGGTTTATATATATATATATATATATATATATATATATATAATATATATATATATATATATATATTATATATATATATATATAGATATATATATATATTATATATATAATAATATCTTTATATATATATATAATATATATATATATAATAATAATATATATATATAGATTATATAAAAGTATGAGTATTTTTTATATACACGCGAAACACACACACACACACACACACACACACACACACACACACACACTATTGACAAGGATTTTTCCACAATAATACAAACAAACGTTAACTACCAGCTGACACGCACATGTATTTATATGTGTGTTTGTGCGTGTTTGCACACACACCTTGAAGCACTCATGGCTTTTCGCGTTTTATTGTGACTCACCTCTGCTTATACGCCAGTCTCCTAAAGTTTAATAGAGGTTTCTAAGCAATGGCTTTATTTTGGCTTAATTGCCTCATACCATCACAAATGGGTTTTGGGGTTTATGTGCCATCAGTGTCTGACATTAATTGGGAGTTTCCCATCCAAGTGCTGACTAGACCCAGAAATTCGAAGTTCGGTGATCAAGAGACCAACGCTGTCTAAGAAAACGCGGTAACTTTATTAACCATCACTGTGCACCACGCGGTATTTTTAAAGGGATGCAGCTGTGTATGAAGCATAAACACCGCCTTCTGAGGTCTCTTCATTTTGTTTTATTTATCTATTTATTTCATTAGGGGGAGGTATTTAACAGTGTCCGCAGACCAACATTATGGAAGGTCTTGCGTTAGTGTTATTCCCGGTAAATATGTAATGCAAGTCGAGGCTGTCCATGAACGGAGAAGATGCGAAGTTAATGTTGATCGGGTCTTATCGAGAGAAGTTGCAGTAAATAGTGGGGTATTAAATGGAATATTATACCACCATGGCTGTATGCCCTTCGCGTGGGTTTTATAAATGAGATGGAAGAGGTGGTATAGATTGAAGTTATGAGAGAAACTTGACGGAATTAGAATACAGATTTGCACTGTGACTAATAGAAAGCATCATCTCTTTAGAGCGATGGAATTGGAGTCAATATAAGAAAACAGAAATAATAAGAATGTTGTGCTCCAAGGAATAAAATAACACTCTACTGAAAAATGAATAATGAAATTGAGCCTTTCATCTATTTTGGAATAACAATACTCGACACAGGTTCTGCTGAATTAGTTTTTAGTCAGCTCAAGGCACAGGCTGCCTCTGCCCAACAATGGGCAAAGGCTGGATAAGATTTGAAAATAAGATAGTCTGAAATTCCTTATAAAATTAAGTTTACACAGTCAACTAATTCGACATGAATAGCTTGTACGGACGTGAATGATTTCCTTCATATCAGCCTTGCATCCCTTGACTTCCATTGACTTCCCTTATTCTACCTTTTCAACTTCTCTGATATAAATTAAACTTCTATCCATGTCCTTCCAAATGGGGGTCAGATATTCCTCCAGTCATTTCTATATTACCGTTACATCACATAGGTTACTTATCCAATTTCCAGACCTATTCGTGTATATATATATATATATATATATATATATATATATATATATATATATATATATATATATATATTTGTGTGTGTGTGTGTTCGTGTTTGTGTGCAGATTTTCAGTTTCGAAGGTTTAAAATGAGCTGTCAAAATCCATTTATGTTATTATGTGTCAAAATTCAGCACAACGTTCAGATTTCACTAGTCATTTTCAAGCACTTGAGATTTTAAAAATAACTGCATAAAGCATAAATATGTTACAGAAGTTACACCTGACAATAACAGAGATGGACACAGCCTGTTTACCACTACAAATTGCCAGGTCATTAATTTAATATGCTATTCGACGACCATAACTACTAATGCGTAAATGTTAATTGCAAATTAAAATCCTTGGCAACAAGGGAATTAGTTCAAACTATGCAGAATAAAGAGTGATACGTCTCTCTCAGATCGGCCTTAAGGCCAAGTGAATGTTTACCAGGTCCAAGTTACGAAGTAGATGGAGGGGATTCCTCCCCTCCGTCACAGCCAACGACCTATATCCACCTTTTTATAAAGTTAAAGGACTGGCTCCAGCTTGCGCTGAAAGTCAATCCCCTATGTAAAGACCGAGGAAAAGTACAAATTACGTTATAGACTTGTCATATTTAGCTGGTTATAACTAGAAAAAAAATTGATAAGAATTTCAGCATTGGCAGTCTGTCAGCACATTGGATTATTTGAAAATACAATGTAGCAACTAAAGATATCATAAGTTATTAAGAAACATAAAGGAAAGCATGAACTCTGAAAGTGATAATGATAAATGGCTTACAATTTTTTGGGCGGGTGACTGAATGAAGGCAAGAAATAAACATAGACTCAGTCTGTATGTTCATTGAAGGCTTATACTATATGTAAAGGGTCTTTGGCTTCAAGACGTCATTTATCATTCGAGCTATCACTGTGTCCCCATTTATAATTATGCCTTCCAAAGCATAAGGAAAACTTACACCACATCCCATATGTATATCATTTCCTTTTCTCTTCACTCAAGAGAAAGGAAAAAACTCTAAAAAAAACCCTACGGGCATCTCACATCATCAATCAATCATTAGCAGCTGATGTCCTTTGGCATTGGAAATCCCTTATCCAAGGCCAGATTCTTCCCCCAATACCCCGACACAAAGAAAAACAAAGGAAGGAGCTCACCCCCCCACTATAAAAAAAGAGAGCTTCACCCTCCCGGTCAAGCAATGCCTCCCGAGGCAGACCACTACTCGCCTTCCCCTTGCAATACCCCTCTGGGTCGGTTCAACAGAAATTATGCTGACCGTGTAAGATCAAGTGGGCGCTGTATCTCCAAGCAAAGAAATGCAATTCAAGCAACAGTTTCGCATGTATGGAAACAATTCATAATCACGTATGTATCAACACAAAGACGAATGCGTCTCTTCTAAACATGCGCCAATAAAGAAACACATCACTTTCTACTCCTATGGAAAAAAAATGTGGTATCCCAAACCAAAACCACAACTCACAAAATGATAAAAAAAAAAAAAACCAGGCCCCCCAAAAAAAACACTTTGTAACACTTACCCCTTCACAATGAAAGAAAACCCGAAATCTGCGCAGTCATAAACACGCTAACACACACACAGGCGTCTCGGGAACCGCATTCACAGACTCTCAATTCTAACTGACTGACCAGCTCCCTCAAGGCATCACCATGGGCAAATTTGATGACTAGTACAATCTCTCTGGCCCAGTACCATACCCACGGATGGCAAACCTTAACCCCCATAAGCTACTAACTGAAATATAACACATTCCCATAATCAGACACTCTGAAAACGGCATTTTATAGCTGATACCAATCTCAAAAAAGGCTTTTTTGTTCGACCACCGCTGCCACCACTATTAACAAAGGGAGCGTCGCCCCGCTATTTTCATATTTGGTATGCATTTAGCCAAGAGCGGAAGACAAACTGGTAACACTTTGTCCCTCCTCTCTCTCTCTCTCTCTTTCTCTCTCAAGGCGATCACTGGCAATAGCCTTCTCTCTCTCTCTCTCTCTCTCTCTCTCTCTCTCTCTCTCTCATTCCATCAGGTCATCAAATCAGAGTCGGAGCTACAAAAATATACGTTTATTCAAAGCAAAGTACTACCTGAATGATTCAGGTTCTTACAGGAATGGTAACTCACAGATCAATTCTTCATCGGATAACCCCCCGGTATTTATATAGTCTTAATCAGTAATAGTCAAACACCAATTATCTCCTCTCCAAAATACAGTCCCTTCCACAACAGGACACAGCCCCCCACTAGGACACTTAGCCCCCTCCACCAGGACACTCAGTCCCCTCACTAGATCCGCCTGTTTAAAAGACAGGAGAACACACCAGTGAGCACACACAATTGTAAAGACAAAGTCAAAAGATTAAATGAAATAGAACATCTTTACAAACTGTTAAAAATAATCAACTAAGCCACATCTTTGGCTAAAGCACAATAACTCGCCCATTGCAGCTTATCCAAGGCCAGATTCTTCCCCCAATACCCCGACACAAAGAAAAACAAAGGAAGGAGCTCACCCCCCCACTATAAAAAAAGAGAGCTTCACCCTCCCGGTCAAGCAATGCCTCCCGAGGCAGACCACTACTCGCCTTCCCCTTGCAATACCCCTCTGGGTCGGTTCAGCAGAAATTATGCTGACCGTGTAAGATCAAGTGGGCGCTGTATCTCCAAGCAAAGAAATGCAATTCAAGCAACAGTTTCGCATGTATGGAAACAATTCATAATCACGTATGTATCAACACAAAGACGAATGCGTCTCTTCTAAACATCGCCAATAAAGAAACACATCACTTTCTACTCCTATGGAAAAAATGTTGGTATCCCCCAAACCCAAAACCACAACTCACAAAATGATAAAAAAAAAAAAAACCCAGGCCCCCCCAAAAAAACACTTTGTAACACTTACCCCTTCACAATGAAAGAAAACCCGAAATCTGCGCAATCATAAACACGCTAACACACACACAGGCGTCTCGGGAACCGCATTCACAGACTCTCAATTCTAACTGACTGACCAGCTCCCTCAAGGCATCACCATGGGCAAATTTGATGACTAGTACAATCTCTCTGGCCCAGTACCATACCCACGGATGGACAAACCTTAACCCCCATAAGCTACTAACTGAAATATAACACATTCCCATAATCAGACACTCTGAAAACGGCATTTTATAGCTGATACCAATCTCAAAAAAGGCTTTTTTGTTCGACCACCGCTGCCACCACTATTAACAAAGGGAGCGTCGCCCCGCTATTTTCATATTTGGTATGCATTTAGCCAAGAGCGGAAGACAAACTGGTAACACTTTGTCCCTCCTCTCTCTCTCTCTCTCTTTCTCTCTCAAGGCGATCACTGGCAATAGCCTTCTCTCTCTCTCTCTCTCTCTCTCTCTCTCTCTCTCTCTCTCTCTCTCTCTCTCCATTCCATCAGGTCATCAAATCAGAGTCGGAGCTACAAAAATATACGTTTATTCAAAGCAAAGTACTACCTGAATGATTCAGGTTCTTACAGGAATGGTAACTCACAGATCAATTCACTCGGATAACCCCCCGGTATTTATATAGTCTTAATCAGTAATAGTCAAACACCAATTATCTCCTCTCCAAAATACAGTCCCTTCCACAACAGGACACAGCCCCCCACTAGGACACTTAGCCCCCTCCACCAGGACACTCAGTCCCCTCACTAGATCCGCCTGTTTAAAAGACAGGAGAACACACCAGTGAGCACACACAATTGTAAAGACAAAGTCAAAAGATTAAATGAAATAGAACATCTTTACAAACTGTTAAGAATAATCAACTAAGCCACATCTTTGGCTAAAGCACAATAACTCGCCCATTGCAGCTTATCCAAGGCCAGATTCTTCCCCCAATACCCCGACACAAAGAAAAACAAAGGAAGGAGCTCACCCCCCCACTATAAAAAAAGAGAGCTTCACCCTCCCGGTCAAGCAATGCCTCCCGAGGCAGACCACTACTCGCCTTCCCCTTGCAATACCCCTCTGGGTCGGGCGGTTCAGCAGAAATTATGCTGACCATGTAAGATCAAGTGGGCGCTGTATCTCCAAGCAAAGAAATGCAATTCAAGCAACAGTTTCGCATGTATGGAAACAATTCATAATCACGTATGTATCAACACAAAGACGTATGCGTCTCTTCTAAACATGCGCCAATAAAGAAACACATCACTTTCTACTCCTATGGAAAAAAAATGTGGTATCCCAAACCAAAACCACAACAAACTCACAAAAATGATAAAAAAAAAAAAACCCAGGCCCCCCAAAAAAAACACTTTGTAACACTTACCCCTTCACAATGAAAGAAAACCCGAAATCTGCGCAATCATAAACACGCTAACACACACACAGGCGTCTCGGGAACCGCATTCACAGACTCTCAATTCTAACTGACTGACCAGCTCCCTCAAGGCATCACCATGGGCAAATTTGATGACTAGTACAATCTCTCTGGCCCAGTACCATACCCACGGATGGACAAACCTTAACCCCCATAAGCTACTAACTGAAATATAACACATTCCCATAATCAGACACTCTGAAAACGGCATTTTATAGCTGATACCAATCTCAAAAAAGGCTTTTTTGTTCGACCACCGCTGCCACCACTATTAACAAAGGGAGCGTCGCCCCGCTATTTTCATATTTGGTATGCATTTAGCCAAGAGCGGAAGACAAACTGGTAACACTTTGTCCCTCCTCTCTCTCTCTCTCTCTCTCTCTCCAAGGCGATCACTGGCAATAGCCTTCTCTCTCTCTCTCCTCTCTCTCTCTCTCTCTCTCCATTCCATCAGGTCATCAAATCAGAGTCGGAGCTACAAAAATATACGTTTATTCAAAGCAAAGTACTACCTGAATGATTCAGGTTCTTACAGGAATGGTAACTCACAGATCAATTCACTCGGATAACCCCCCGGTATTTATATAGTCTTAATCAGTAATAGTCAAACACCAATTATCTCCTCTCCAAAATACAGTCCCTTCCACAACAGGACACAGCCCCCCACTAGGACACTTAGCCCCCTCCACCAGGACACTCAGTCCCCTCACTAGATCCGCCTGTTTAAAAGACAGGAGAACACACCAGTGAGCACACACAATTGTAAAGACAAAGTCAAAAGATTAAATGAAATAGAACATCTTTACAAACTGTTAAAAATAATCAACTAAGCCACATCTTTGGCTAAAGCACAATAACTCGCCCATTGCAGCTTGGAAAATCACACACTTTCACAAAAAAACATTATAGAGCCATCCAGGCTCTTTCTCCCAAAGGCAGCCATCTCCTCCGTTCTGCCTAATACTTGCCGTTATGAACGGACATAGCTCGTACACGTACACATGAATTCACACTCTTCAGTCACTGGTCGCAGCCAGTTTTCAAAGGCACCTTCTCTCGAACTCGCATACCTTCAGAACCTGCTAAGTAAGCATCTTAGTGTCACACCATCCCAGAAAAGTTATCAGCTTTCATAAGCTGTCGCTCGGACTCTGTCTCCATGGGAAGTTAAATATGATGAATCTCCAATTTCTAAGAAATGTCACAACGATACATATTATCAGTCTTTATTTATTACATATATGTATATATATGTATGTATGTATGTATATTTATGTATAGTATGTATGTATATGTGTGTGTGTATGTGACTGTTTGTGAATCAAACTTAGCAGTTAGAACTAGAACTTGATTTGGACAGGCCTCTGAACAGCAGAGTCGATATCAGCTTATATCCATCTTAATAGCCAGGTGGTCAAAGTCACTGTCTCTCGTCGCTCCTGGCTGACTCAGACGCAATTCGCGATTATAATTCCCCATGGGTTTAAGTTATTTACAAGGTTTAGTGAGTTTGATATGAAAACGATATTTGTGGCTTAATATTTGTGAGTCTACCCATAGCCAGATCTGTCTATTTTATATGTATATGTATGTATGTATTACTATACTACAACAAAATCCTATTAATTTGTTTTCCAAGGAAAAGTCTAATCTCCAAAAAAATTTGTAGTTGGTAGTAGGTATCGAAATATTGTCACTTTGGGACATTGGTCAGTTGTTCACATTTCTCTTTACCAGCTTTTCCGTGGATTGCTTGATTTCTTTCGTCTTGGTGAATAGAACTTTGGTCCCGAGAAATGTTGGAATGTGACGCCGCCTTTTCAAGCCGTTTGCTGCTGTACAACCTTCACATTCCCACGAATGCTTTGTCGTTTTTAAAAAGTATGGAAACAACTGTCTGCTTTCATATTTCTCAAATATATACTCTAGTTTGTCCAGATTCAAGATAATTTTTTCGTCAGGAAAAGAAATAGGCCCATTGGCATGCCCAACCCTGTGTTTGTATACTTTTTATTTTTTCATTAGTCTAGCTGATTATTATTTTTTTTATCTGGACTTTCTCGGTGTAGAATAGAACAGAATATCACCCAGTGCCATTCCAACCGCGTGTTTGTATTCTCTCTCTCTCTCCTCTCCATCTCTCCTCTCCTCTCTCTCTCGATCACTCTCGGACTCTCCCTCTCCTTCCTCTCTCTCTCTCTCTCTCTCTCTCTCTCTCTTTTTCTTTCTTTTTTTTTAAGTCCAGTTGTTTTGTCCATCTTGGCTCTATGTGTGTATAGACTAGAATATGCTACATTTCCTGATCTTTTAGGAAGTTTGAATTACTTAGATGCTTAAAGTTTCCAGTATCATGTTTTAATAAAAGATTGCCAATTGTCACTTGTATTCATTTATATGAAAAGTGTTTAGATTATCACATGTAATTTCAATCTGTTGAACTTTGTCCTTTATTTGGTTGCGAGAAGCATTTCGTTCGTTTTGTCAGCAAAGATTAGTCCTCCAGAGCAGACGGTTGACAAGGTAACTAATTAAATGCGAAAGGTAATTGTAAAATCCTATGTCTCGCATGAATTATTTGCGGGATCTTATTCGATCGACCTCCATTGTTTTCACGAAAGCCTCTCGTATTGCATGTTTTTAGAAGTAAAAGCTTTTATATCTTGAGTGGTCGTAAACATCCAGTAAGCAGTCCTTGCCACTGAACTCTCTGTAAACAAACGCCTCTTCGTATAAGAACACGTTTTACTTCACTCTTGTCATCGATAGCTTCCACTCTGTTTCTCGGGATGAGGTTTACACCCTTTGGGGATGATGAGCATAATATACTAAACTTTGTTGCGAATAAACAAGCGCCCATTCAGCCACGTGCCAAAACTAATAAACAAACTTGGCGAGGTCGCGCCCCAGGACGGCCGCCACCACCACCGTCATTGCCACAGTTGGTGCTCTTGTATGTTTGCTTGTGGCTCTTTGACCTAATGGAAGATCGGAAAGAGTACTAAGCGCTTTTAGCCAAACTGATATCTAAATAAAGTGGGGAGTTTGACTTATTGACTTACTAAGTTATCTTGAAATTATATATATATATTTGAATGTGTGTGTTCGTGTGGATGTGTTGGCGGGTTGTTTTCTTTCAATTTACATAACGGTGACGGTACATAGAAAAGGCCAGAAAAAAACATACTTTGTGTACTATGTTCCAGATGCCTTGGAAAGTATTCACTGGCCATAAAAAATCCAGACCTTGGGAAACTAATTTTATTTTACTGATATAGAAGATTAGTGTTGGTTCATAAATGACCATTGTAACTTTTTTTTTTCCTAGAGTTAGTGAGTAGACTTAGAAAATTCATATTAGTAAAGAGAAACCCCCTCCCTTGGAAAGAAAATTCATATTATGTACTAGTACAGAGGAACCCCCCCCCCACCCCCCATGGTAATTCTTATTGATGGATTGAAAGACCTGAACGATTCATGGTACGATAGTATAGACAGAAAAAGAGCCGTCAAGTATTAATTGCAAATATTAGGCAGATTTGCAGCGCAGTACATGATAATGGATGATGTGTTGTAAAAAACAAAAAAAATTCCAAGATGGTTTTGTCTTTGAGCCTGACATCAGCCTTTGGAGTACTGTTGCAGCGGCTTTATCACAGAAACTTTCTTCGCTATGATACTTACTACGTTTGACGTGTGACTGGGGCGTTGATTTTGGCTGTGACTTTAATAGGAGTGATAGTAAATATTATAATAAAAACTTATATTGAAAGTTTGTGTAAATGATACATGAAAAATTGCCTTTATCTGCGCAACAGACGAAAAAATATCCTGTATAAGTAAAAAGTTTCCTGTATAAGTAAAAGTGAATGAGTTTCATGGATGCTGTAACATCCAAATAAATTTCTTATGGTGACCATGAATATCCATTTGATGTTTGGTAGACCCTTACTCTACCATCAATGAACAAATTCACAACTGAATTTGTTCTTTGATATGCTATAAGTGAGTTGGTATCGCTTCGTAAAAGCTTTTAAACATTGACTTCTTGCCATCAGACTTTACCCTCTCGCGTGTGCTGAGAAACACAGGAGGAAGACGTGATTTAAGGTCTCACTGTTTACTCAGCTTCAAATTCATTTAATTTTTCGAATAATTCTTCCTACCAGGGTCCTGCTACATTCATGTTTCTGCAGTCTTCTGGCATCTGGTGAAGTGCTATATGTAATAAATTTCGCGTTTGTTATCCGTCGGTTTATGAAAGATGTTTTGTTTCCGCTTACTCGGGGATTTAGCTTACAAATTACTTTGTTGTTTTTCTTGGTTTTGTTGTTTTTGTTGTTGTTGGGGGTGTATGAAAGGTCTTTGGAAGAGCCTAATAAAGTCTGAAAAATGTGTTTATTAGATTGAAAATGTAAAAAATATATAATGTACTTATGAAACAGTACAGAAAAGTTATTTCTAATAAAATATACCTAATTTTAATTTCCGTTGAAGAAACAACTCTTATTTGACCGTAGATTTTAGCTCGTTTTAATTTACGTTAAAAGTTAGGAATATAATGTTTATTCTTTATACAGTAACATGCATAACTGGAAAGTCTTTATGTCTATCTTAGCGCTCTGGGGAGCACTTGTTGTAAATGGCAAGACTGGTTAAACTACTTGAAAATGAATTTTTTGAAAGATAAAGTAAGCCTGATAGAGAACGTAAGTGGCAAGTGCTTATTGAATGTTTCATCAATATTGAAAGATTGTGACATCAGACTGCGTGTATTGTCATAGGTCTTGTAGTCATGAATTTTGTCATAGGTCTTGTAGTCATGAATTCTTATTGTTCTTTGATATCCTCTGTGTACGTTGAAATTTTGGAAGTTTTACAGCAATGGATAAAATCAAAGCTGATAACTTAACTGACCAAACCTGTTTTTCCTGTTAAGTGGATAACACTGTTTATCCTTCTTGTAATTCGTAACACCACGATCCCTCAGAGTCAGTGTTTGTCGCTCCCCCTCTCTCACTCCCTTGATTTCTCAATTAGACTCACCATTTTGTTTTTCTTTTTTTTGTCTTTTTTTTTTTTTACAGTTAAGATAGCTTGTCGTTCAGCAGTACTTGCGAACGAGCAACACCTAGGATAGTTAGGGGTTTGTGCATAATGCAGCCTATTTTAAGCGATTATTTGTGAATAATGTACAACGAGGCATGTAGCAAAAATAGCCAACTCCAAAATACCTTATGCCGAGAATTAGCGGTAACTTCTGAAATCTCAACTCGCTCTTCTTTCCCTGTTAGGAGTTCATTCCAAAACATTTATTATTATTATTATTATTATTATTATTATTATTATTATTATTATTATTATTATTATTATTATTATTATTAATTCAGTAGTAACAGTATCAGCAGCAGCATAATTGCACTTTATTTTACGAATTTCATGTCGTGCTCTGCGGGATCGAATAATATGCCAATCCGTTGTCGTGCATATGAATGATGTTTATTTGTTAATTTTATTTTTTATTTATTGACATTTTACACTCATTGCCTCTTCTCATGTTCTATAATCTTTGTGAAACATTCAAGTGTGAAATTGAAAAAAACAATTAAGTTTATATAAATCTAAAGTTTATGGTACTACTCGCAATTTACCATTCCGCAGTGAAGTTGAATCCATGTTGTCTCGCCAGCTGTAGGACCCCACGCAAAAGTAGTGAAAAATGATGCTAATTTTCCCAAACAGTTGCGTTAACAAATGTCGGGTAATACGTATGTTAGTGGTTATCAGATGCGTACGGAACAATAACCTTTGGCAGATTTGTTTGTATGTTTAGATGATTAGTACTTTGTTTAGTTTGTATACAACTCGTTAGGTTTTATTTGTATTACCAGGAAAATACCAAAGGATTTTTGTGACGTCCGTATCATTGGAAATTGGCCAACTTCATGCTGTTAACAGTAGATTCATGCTCTTTACCTAAGTCTACCATCAAGGTAGACTCGTTTTCTTATGTAATGGTGAGATCGCTTCCCATTTTCCCTGGTTAGTATTTATTTATCTGTTTATTTTAGTTGTGTATGGTTTGTATGAGTTTGTAATTGCTCCTAGTTTTTGTTTTCTTTATTTCAATCATTTGTGAAAGGTAGATCTTCGAGGGAAATACGGTTATTGTACGTTATGGTTTGTTTTTTAGATGACGCATGATGAAATCTACTGATATCTAGGTTAGCCTTGAAGCTTAATTTGTCCGCGCTGTTTTATGTCATCCGACTTTAGATGGGGAAGTGTCTGTTTACCTGCTGAATGTGTGTGAGTGTGTGTGTCTTTGTTTATATTAGGAACTTCTTATAATTATGGATAATTGTTTAGTTCTTTTGCATTTGGTTTTCCCCTCTTGCTTAGGATATACAGCAGTCTATTTCATATTTCCTTGGTCGAAATGGAAAGGCCGTTGTCTGGAACTCTTACCTTTCTCAGTTTTCTTAATTGTTTATTCCTCAGTTTGGTAAGATATAACCGAAGTACATTTCTTTTGTTAACTTCTCAAGTTTGAACAAGATATGATAATCTTTTCACTGTTCATGTTAGTTCTTGCCCAGGTTTGTTTGTTCGTAAATGTTTGAAGTGACATTATAGATATATATTTCACGATTAAATAATGACATTTGGTTTCACGGTAGTGTTATCCTTTACACACTAGACACACACACACACACACACACACACACACACACACACATATATATATATATATATATATATATATATATATATATATATTGACCTTGATTGTAAATAATGGCTCTCTTTTAATGCTGAACAGCAGGCCTAATGTAAGTGCCCCTTGCATACCAAATCATAATGCTTGGGTTTTGTAAAGGGACTTTGTACTTGAAAATATGGAAAGGACTTATTGTAGTTATCTTTAGACTCAAGTATTTTTGAACTTCAATCTTAGTGTCATTGTTTTCTTTCTAACGACGCACTACTTATGTTGTTTCTTAGTTTTATACGATTGGTTTTTCAGCCTTGTGGTACGCTAAATTCACTTTATTCACAGTATGTAAATCCATACCTGTGATAACCCACACGTATCAGAAGCAAGTACGCCCAACTTTGAACGAAGGAAGAGTTAATTTTTTCGATGTATGCAGTATATGCATTTGAGGTCTTATGATCAGATCATCAAGAGAGGCATTCGTTATAAATTTAAGGACCCACTATAAACTTGGGTCTTAAACTTAATTTTATGGTCAGATGTATTCAACTACGATTTCCTGGCCTTTTACCTTTAAAACTGAGACCTTATTTGCCAGATGATTACAAAAGTAAAAAAGATAAAAGCAAAACAAATATGCATAACATAGCAGATATTCTACGCTGTCTAATATTCTACGCTGATTAGACACAAAAAGGCAATTTCTGCCAGCTGACTGTGATAGTTAAAGAAATAACAAAGCAAAGTGGTTAGACTCCGATGGACTACACTTGCAGTCACTTTCATCATAACATTTTATGCCACTGGATGAAGTAAAATTTACATTGCAATATAAAAATATTTTAAGATATTGCGTCAAGGGTGAAATATGAAGGTTCGTAAAGAGTAAAATTCAGAGGTGGAATGGGGAAAGAGAGAGTGGAAAACATAGAGAAAGGATTGCATAGACGTTGTGAAAAAGATTTTGGAAAGAAAGGTCTTAATATCTAGGAGATACGAGAATACTGGCAAGATAAGGTTGGAAGACAGTTTTTGTACTGAGTTCGGCTCGCTGCTGATGAAAATTCTATGTAGGTTTATGAAGCGGCTAATTTTGTAGACGGTGTTACTGCACTGGGGGTCCAGCTGCTGAAGTGAGTCAAAGTAGACTGGGATCCCTGGGCAACATGACATAAGCCTGGCTTAGAAGACGACCTCGAACGTGGATAAAGATGCGACACATGTTAGAGTAAGGGCTTAGTTTTAATTACATTGGCCACTAACATCCTTCCAGGTCCTAATCACACAAGGGGATTAAGAATGGCGAAGAAGGAAAAAGAATGGTTTTAAAGCATGACGGTGAAATAAGAGTTTATAATATTTTTGCATTTCATAACAGCATGACTGGTGGAGGGAGTGAGTGTTCGATTGTATGATCTTTGAAGCCAAATTCAATTTGTATTCACACTCAAATACTTTAATAAACACACACATATATATACGGATAGATATATATATATATATATATATATATATATATATATATATGCATTAAGCTACAAATGTCCTTTAATATCCAATCCGCTCTACATCGGAATTAATATATTTTCATAAATGTAAACGAAGGGGAATTTTTAAGTTTATAATAATTTTGAGTTGATAATAATTTTGTCCTCTCATGCATTCAAACCAGGACTTCAGTGACGTCTTTACTGAGTTCGTAAAGACGTCACTGACGTCCTGATTTCTCCTCTTATCTGTTCACTGGTTCGAATCCACGAGAGGACGAAACTGTTATCAACTTAAAAATTCCCTTTCGGTAAACACATATGGAAATATATTAATTCCAAGGTAGAGCGAATTGGATATGAAAGGACATTTGTAGCATAATGCATGTACTAGTATACGAATCTATATATATATATATGTGTGTGTGTGTGTGTGTGTGTGAATATTTATCACATCACCGTGATTCGTATACTACATGCAATATGCTACAAATGTCCTTTAATATCCAATACACACTATATATATATATTTAAAAAATCACAGTAGATGCACGTGACTTCATTAAATAAGCGAATACCACAGGAAAATGATAGTCAGAAATCCAAGCGCTTTCGTCTTTACTAAGACATTGTTAAGGAACGAAATGTTCCTTGGCAATGTCTTAGTAAAGACGAAAACGCTTGGATTTCTGACTGTCATTTTCCTGTGGTATTCGCTTATTATATATATATATATATATATATATATATATATATATATATATATATATATATATATATATATATTACTTATGCATATACATATACAATATGTTAGCATCTCGTCCCTGTTGTCCATGATCGGAATGAGTCACAAGAGTTAGAACAATTTCTCTTATTATTTTGGCTTTTTTATGGGGATTAAAAGAGAGAGAGATGCCCGTAAGTTGTGGACAGTGATAGAAATTCGGAGATGCAAGTAGGTCGTTGTCAAAGGTCGGTGTTGGGCTGTAAACCACCGCGTTTTTTAAATTTGTGTCGTACATATAGTAGAGAACATACCCACAGATTTGCAGAATCAGCTGTTTTGGTCATGGCTTTATTCCCTTCATCTTTAACTGTCGTGCTCTTAACGTTCCTTGTTGTTGGAGTCGTTTGTTCTTTCTCAGGATTAAATGTTGTCTACCATTACCCAGAAATTCATCTTGTTGACTTCATTGTTGCTTGTTTATATTTTTATTGTCTTCCAGAGTCGAGTCATAAGAGGGCGTCTTTGCCATCTACACTTCTCTTCTTTTCTTTCTCCTTTTCCCTCTCTCCTCTTTTCTTTGCACGGACAAGACTATTGCTCCATTGACGGTAGAATGTGTTTGTTTACTTTCATTTTACTCTTTCGAGCAACGACACCAGATTTGGGCTGCTCTACCCACCTTGGTTTCCTTTGCACACACTCATTAGTCTTCGTAGTATGCAAAACATTTTTTTATTATTTGTATTTTCGGAAAATGAACCCCTTAATGGGAGGTTGGTTTGCTTCGCTCTGCTTTCACGTGATCATCATCAGTCTTGCGTTGGACGTATGTTAATCGCGGATGACACTGAAACGATCCGATCGGCGCGATTAGCTCGTTATCTCCCATCTGAGGTCAGACCTGATTGGCAGGTCATGATTTGTTCTTCCATTTTTGTAGAATGCTTGATGCCGTCCGATGCCCGCTCGGCAAGTGTGTACATATTTAAATCAGGGTACGAATCATGAGAGAGAGAGAGAGAGAGAGAGAGATTGTTGTAAGTTGTGCTTGAAGATAAATCGCTATAAAACAAAAAGCGAGATAATTTCATTTTAACAGGCCTAAGGTTTTTCTAGGAGGTTTGTAATCATGAAGAAGTTTATTTTATGCACCAAAGAATGTATATTTTTCACTTAGGAAAACTTTGTTCTTTCTTCCCGGTATAACATTTGGGAGTTTATACTTTTAGGGGAATTCGTCACTGGTAAAGTTATTATCATGACTTTTTTTTAAGACATACCCCTATATTGATATATCATATAATTTTATCTTAGAGTTAATCTAATTAAAATGTGTTTAATTCAGAGAATTCATAATGCGTAAGGAGCTCCAGTTAGTTGTTTGTTGTTGAGTATCATCCCAACAGCCAGGGTCACAAAACAAACAAACGAAAAGGAAATCCTGTTTATATTCGCAAATGAAAGCAAACACGTGCGCTGGCCATCATCTTTGGTGTCGTAAGTCCGGACGAAGTTAGAAAATGTTTTTTTTTTCTGTAAAAGAAAAATATTGTGCCGGCTTTGTCTGTCTGTCCGAACTTTCTGACCTCCCTCAGATTTTAAACTACCGCGGCGAGAAGGCTACGAATTGGTATACGTTGATCATCCACTCGCCAATCGTCTAATATACCAAGTCGCAACCTTCTAACTCCAGTAGTTTTTATGTAAGGTTAAAGTTAGCCATAATCGTGCGTCTGGCAGTGCTATTGAACAGACCAC
>NC_061109.1:106365563-106513063 GCF_015104395.2 Macrobrachium nipponense | reverse complement strand
CTCGTATGTGGATGGTTTTTCGCAGAATTTATCATTGTTGTTCTTTATGACCATATTATTTAGTTTCAGACCATCATGAATTATCGACGATTTTAAATCTTAAGTCTCCTCTTCAACACATGCAGTTAGCATTTTGCGTTTTTAAACTTTTATTGTATATAAGTAGTCATAGAAAAATGGTCCGTGCTTTGTGGAAACAAAATCTGTAACTGGTAAAAGCCAGATTTAGAGAACTGTTTCACACCAACTTTTTCTTTTCAGTGAATGGGAACGTTTTAGGTTTAATTTTCCTTTGTCTTGCATTGTGGGCAGTCGGTAACGATGCATGGCTGAAAGTAAAGGATTAGACCTACCTGAATTTTCGGTAAGGCTAAATTCGCTAGTAAACCTGAGTATAGAACAAGGTGGAATCAAAACTGAGGCTACGATTCCAGGCACAACAATAAAAAGAACTGATGGGAAGTGAGGCAAATTCCAGGTTGATGTTAGTGACACAACGCTGGTCGGTATAAACATAGAAAATAAAATTAAAAGAAATGTATGTAATGTTAGTGAAATGACAGATTATTTAGTGACTGATATATTGTTTGAAGTGTAATCGCAGGACAGCAGACAGGATGGTGTAGATGTACAAGAGACTGAGTAAAGCAGTCTTCAGAGAATTATGGAAAATGAAGAGTCAGAGTTTCTTTGTACTGGAGCGAGGATTCTTAACCTTTTGATGACTCCAGAACCCCAATGAATTGCCCAATTGGTTCCATACCCCCTTCGCTTAGTCCACCTAAGTCCTTTTTGTTGACGATATAACTTAATGTACTTTAGGTATGAGTAGCTAGGAATAGAACTTACAAGAAAATAAAAAGCATTTATAGTTTTATATAGTTATTTACTTACAAAATGTACCCATGTATATATTGACACATTAAAATCAATTATACAGATATCCAGAGATCAAGTCCCACACCCCCAGCATGTGGTTCTCATACCCCCAAGGGGTATGGATACCCAATGTTAAGAACCTCTGTTCTAGAGGAAAGTCAGTTGTTAGGGAAAGCTGCGTGAGTAAAGGGACCTTGGAAAGGAAGAAGCAAAAGGACAGGTGTATGAAGAGCTGATGAGTAAATACTCGAAGAATGGATTGGATCGAGGCAGATCTGAATGATTTACCAGTAAATGGTGTTCGTTTAGTTGAAGCGTGTATAGTTACAGGTAAATGATCCAAAGAACGGGTTAAAGTGAATCTATGTTTTCTAGTCTAATATGGTGAAAAAAAAAAATAAGGAAGGATAAAAAAAGATGATTAGGACGTCACATTACTTTTGGTGGGGTCTTGAATCAGCCCCCTGAAGATGGCTCAGTAATAAAACCGACACCGGTCAGGAATAACAACCGTGTTGCATTTCTTCCGAGGTGTGTGATTATACAATCAGTTATAAGAGTGATTATCATATATAGTATATATATGTATATATATGTATATATATATTGTATATTTATGTGTGTGTGTGTGTGTGCGCGCGCGCGCGTGTGTGTGTGTGTTTCGTGCACGATGTACACATTCTTAAATGTAGGGTGCCTTTTTAACCTTTATTTGTCACTTGGAGTTGTGGCATGCATAATTATAAGTAAATCAGAAATATACAGGGGATATCCGTAGAGTTATTGCAGGGACTTTACTTTTATCGCCTACCTTCTCTTGTGATAGTTCGAATAGTCTGATAAGATTTGAAGTTACTTAAGTTTAAGATTGCATGGAGAGTCTTTTCAGAGTTTTGGGTTATTATTTTCTTTAGCTGGATATAGAATTTCTAGTTTTCATCTCGCTGTCATTTCTTATATGGCCAATTGTGATTCGATAAGGAACTGCAAAATGAATGGTTACATGATTGGAGATTTGGTGATAACCAGATTTCTCGAGTTTCTAAAATTCTTATGGGTTGTTGAGTTACATTGTAATACGCATATCATGGATTTCCTGAAAATTCATAATAATGCATTATAATTTCTCCGAGGTGAAAGTGAAACTACACCTCAACAGATGCGCAGTTTCACTTTTAAAATCCGAGAAATGATCGCTTTTAATCTAAACTGGTAACAGCCTCCTTCGGCAACACTGATAAGTACCATTGACATTCCTGACTGTGATGCTGATATATACTCGGTAGCAACCAGCGGCCCTCCGGGTATTGAGAGGATTCTTCAAGGGGCGCCCTTCCAGAGTTTACGTTGAAGGTGTTATTTGCTGTCTCGATGTGGCCCTCTAGGGTCGGCAAGTGTCACTATGGGTGACAGAAGTGGCCTCGATATTCTACGAAGAACGAGGTGACAGGGCAAGCTCTCTCTCTCTCTCTCTCTCTCTCTCTCTCTCTCTCTCTCTCTCTCTCTCTCTCTCTCTCTTCAATTTCAGTGACGGTCCTCTTATTCATTTTATGTTTTTCTTTCTCGTCGTATAATGACAATGTCTGTAGACATTTATTATCAGGGCTTGTGAAGAGCTCTAAAATACTGAAGCGATGTTACCTAATGCTGCCGATGAAACTGCCAGCTTAACATTTGATCTTCACGTTGGAGTCTAATGTCTAGAATTATGGACCTATCTTGTCAAGATAACTTTCCATCTTGTCAAGGTATATTCCAATAAGTGTCACTCTGCCACAACAAAATTCGCTTTCTCAAATGTAAATGAGGCCTTACACATGCGTACTTGTGTGTGTGTGTGCGTGTGTGTGTGTGTGTGTGTGTGTGTGTGTAAGTATGCATTTATGTATGCGTGTGTCATGGTGAAGTCTTAATCTTGTTGGACTTCTAAAGTAGTTCCTGATCTACACGGGTGGTTTGTTGATTCAGATTTGGGCTCAGGTATGAGGCTGATTTTGGCAACTATAATGAAAATGTTTGATGTATATTAGTACAATGCTTTTTGACATTGTTTGGAGGTAAATTTTTGACATGGCGCTAGTTTAATTTTAGTGCAGTGGTTAGTTATTTACGTCCTCAGAAGAGTTACTGTGATTTTTACCATATTGTTTGCACAAGTTGACGTGTGGCCTTTGTGATTTCCCATAATGCTACTGAACAGAATCTTTTGACAAATCATATTTTGAACAAGGGAACCAAAAATCATTTTTAGGTCGGTAGAAGCGTACAATACTTTTATATGTAAATTTTTTTCCAAGAATTTAATTTGTTTACCCATTTGAACTAATTTAGGAGGAGCGAGTCCACCCGACCTCTTTGGCGATCAGTATAAAAATGGGAGATGTTCATCGCTAAGAGTCTGTTCGTTACAACAAAACCGTCAAATATATAATATATATATATATATATATATATATACTATATATATATATATATATATATAGATATATGTGTGTGTGTATATATATAAATAATAAAAGGAGCCCATAAAAACGCCAAAATATAGATAGAAAGTACTACATTTCAGAGACTGCGGTCTCTCTCTTCAGGTAGATGAATGTACCTGAGGAGAGAGACATCAGTCTCTGAAATATAGTAAGTTCTATCTATATTTTGGCGTTTTTATGGGTTCCTTTTATTAGATGGAATTCTGTTGTAACAGAATATTTTTACCAGTCATATATAATTAAAATAATAATAATAATAGTAGTAGTAGATTTCTTACCCAAAGTATCATAAAATCTTGAGTTATTACAATTATTGTCAGATAATATTTTGAAAGTCAGATCATGCGGACAAGCAACAAAAATATCATAATACTAAGTAAGCATCCAGGAAGGAATGCTCAGCTTTTTCGTCATATGCTAATGTTCTTCTGAGCGTGGTTTTCAGATATGTCCTAAATCATGTAGTTACCGAGATAAAAAAAAAATATCTGAATATTTCGCGTACTATAGGTAAAGTAATTGTATGGGGAAAAAAAGTAGAATTTTTCCAGGCAAAGCAGTATTCATTTTGAAGGTGTGATATTTCTGTTGTTTGAAGAAATAGTTTGTAATAAAGTTCCGTGGGAATAATGAACAATTTGATATTTTTGAATTAGCTTATCAAGAGAAAAATAGAGAGACGACACTTTCATGTTTTATTTCGGAGTGATAGTTTTATTTTTTGCCAAATTGTACACAGATTTTACAATTTTGTGTATACATTTTTAAATCAGTTAGGTGCTAGTTCGGAAAAAAATTTCGTATGACCTGAAACATTTTCAGTTGATTGCATGCGCGAAGCATCTGACCTCTTTTCTAATGGATAAGCTTGCAGTTTGCATGCTGATCGGAATTATGTAAATAGTGCGTGCTGTTCAGCCATAAAATGAAACGGAATTTACTCTCAGGACTTTATGGGGCAATTTCGGTTGTTATCCCTCCATTACTCGTGTGTTGTGTGGATTAAATTCTACTAACGTTGATCTGTTACAGCCTGCAGAGTGCACAGTATTTGATCCTAATTTGCTGTTGTGATCACGATCTTCATGTCATGCTGAATCGAATATTGTTAGTGGAAGGGAGTTGCCTCCACGTAATTAAATTTAATGTATTCTTTTTCTAATTTTTGGCGTCGTTCACATTTATTTGCATGAATATACATTAATGAAAGAATGCAAACTTTCACACACACTATATATATATATATATATATATAAATCAATATATATATATATATATATATATATATATATGCACACACATACATACATATATTTTTTCTTTCTTTTTTCTCCATACTTAAGTTACCACTTAGAAGGGGTTAGCGCCAGAATGGTAGGGTCTTTTCAATTCTTAAGCTGGCCCACGGTCCAGATGAGCTGGATTAGCGCGCACTCCAGTCCGCTTGGGTATTTCCCATACACGCAGATGACTTGCTCTACTCATATTTTGAGAGGGCAGAGTTAATATGCAGTGGCCATGTTCCTTTGAGTCCCGCAGTGTCCTGATATAGTGAGTGTTTTTAAATCATGGTACCAAATAAAAGGAAGATAAGTGCATTAATGATAATAGCACTCCTGCAAGACGAAAACGAGCATGAAATATGCAAGAAAAATCGTAAAGTATGGGTGAAACCATGGCTAAGAAAGAGAGGTTTTATCATATGACTTTATTGCAAGAATTAAAGGAAAATAACCCGGAAGATTATAGAAATTATTTAAGAATGACTGATGATGTCTTCGGAGACTTTATATTCCTTATGTCTCCAAGAATAACAAAGAAAGATAGAGTAATGAGGAAGTCTATACCTTCTGAGGAAAAGTTAATTGGAACATTAAGCTTCCTACAACGTTTCTTGGTCCGCTGTAAAGAGAAATAAATCAAAATACCACAGCTTGGCACATGTAGTACATAGGGCAAATTACAGACTACTACCGCGAGTGGCAAAACTGCAGACTACAACCGCCAGACGTAAAACTACAGACTACTAGCACGGGGCAAAACTGCTGAAGGGGGGGGGGTGGGGGGGCCGGCAAATCTGCAGACTACTAACGCGATGGGCAAAACTGCAGATTACTACGTGGGGGGGAGAAGGAAGGCAAACTGCATATTACTACCAGGGGGGGGGGGGGGGGGGGTGGGGGGGGGGGCAAAAAAACTGTAGACTACTACCACGGGGGCCAAAACTGCAGACTACCAACAGGGGGGGGGGAGGTGGCAAAACTAGATTACTACTGCGGGGGCCAAAACTGCAGACTACTACTGCCCGGGGGGGGGGGGGGTGCAAAACTGCAGACTACTACCACCAGGGGCAAAACTAGACTACTACCACCAGGGGCAAAACTGCAGACTACTACCGCCGGGTTCAAAACTAGACTACAACCGTGTGGGGTCAAAACTGCAGACTACTACTGTGGGGGCCAAAACTGTAGACTCCCGCGGCGGCAAAACTCTTGACTACTACCACGAGGGGCAAAACTGCAGACTATCTCCCGAGAGGGGCAAAATTGCAGACTACTGCTGCGAGGGGCGAAACTACCGCCGGTGGCAAAACTCTAGACTACTGCCGCGAGAGCAAAACTGCAAACCACTACCCCGAGGGGCAAAACTGCAGACTACTGAAAGGTAAACAATAAAATACGTGTCAAAATAAGTGGGTCACCCCGCTGTCCTGCTAGTCCATCCCCACTCACACCACAGACTGGCGGGGGATAATGCCAGTCTTGGCTAGACTGACCTGTCCAGTTGAACATGTTGAAAAGATGAGAGGACTGGCTAGTCTCGCCGGGTTTGTCATTTTCACCCCCCAATACACGATAAAGATTGGCCGGTTCATGCAAATCTCGGTAGAATCAGTAGTCAGTTTATGAGAATCCTCTAACGCGTATGGCTTGCTTTTTTTTTTTTTTTTTTTATTGTTGAGCAGTATGCCGGGTGTTAGCTAAGTCGTATAAGTATATGGTGAACTTATTTCGTTTTAACCTTAAATAATAACAAAGAAAACGAAAATCGGCTAGATTTTCTCCAGCACTTCTCGGGCCATATGGTAGAAATCAAATGGCCAGTTTTCATGAGAAGTAATTCACTGCAGACTCTGCATCATGCAAAGTTTAATTTACTCGGTGACTAATCAGACGTCATTACTTTACGACCGGCAGTAGCAGTCGAACCAAACGCTTGAAATAGTTGCAACGGTCTTGTGAGATCGTTATGATTCTTCTCTCCTCGAATATCGTGATTCTTACCCATTAATCGTCTCAGTTGTCAAGGGTCTACGTCATGCAATGTTTTTATGGTGCAATAAAGCGGGATATATACACAAGCGCAGTTCTTCATATCAAAGGGGAGTTATTTTAAACGTCTTTATAATGTGTCTGTGTTCGGTAGACGACCGACATTCGATTCTGTTGCAGGAACAACTGCTTCGGCTTCGTGCACGAGTCGTTGTCAGATCCGATATTTTTCGTTGCTGGTTTCAAGAGTGAAAGTTTTGTACAGGTACAAAGCGACATTTTTTTTCTTTCAGTGATTGTTTAGTGATTATAGCTGAGGTCAGCAGAATTCAACATATCTCTCAGACGACCGTTTTTGTAGTATTATCGCATCTATAGGTTTAAATTATACACCCAGTAGTCAGTTTATGAGAATCCTCTAACGATTACCATTATTGAGTCGTTCCTTTACAATTATTTAAAGGAAGTCGTGTCCATTTGGGTTTTGTCTCATAAGATCGGTGGCAGCAAAACCCGGTGACGGCGTTAATGGCTCACACGTTATCTTTATGAGTGAGCTTTTATTAGCTCTTGGCCTCATAATTGCCTTCAAGCCGTTTGGATGATTCAGTTTTACGAGGGTGCGTGTTCGTAGCTGTTTTTGTAGGGTTAAAGAAGAGGACTTTGACGCTCTCCTTCCTCTTCTACTTATATCAGCCATTGGCGTCAATCCTTCATTTTCTCCCCCAGAAGTAAAGGTCTTTTGTTTGTCCCTTAATGATTAATATTTTACATTTCTTTTCTTTTTAACATCGACGTTGCGGGTGTTATGATTTATAGATTCGGTTTGGAGATTGGCTGATTCTACTGATTGTAATCATTCTCTATTTCAGAATATGCAATTATTATTTTGATACAAAAACTTTTGTTTTTATGTCAGATTTAGTGTACTTTTACATGTGATATTTGTAGATATGCTATTTACACATGAATAAGCTGGTCAACATTGCAGTAAATCACAGAACTTGACAAGTTGTGTAACATACACAAATTATGTATGTAGCTATGAATGTATATCACTGCGCGAATGTATTTCATTTTAGGTCTCGTTTTTTGTTAGGTTTTATTTTGTAGGGTTTTTTTCCCGGCAGTTTATTTGGTTATTGTATTAATTTTTGTCTTGTCTTCTATGGCCTTGAAAACGTAGATTTTAGTACCGGAAAGTGGTAACCTGGGGATTAGTGTAAAAATGTTGGGTGACCTTTTGAATATCATCTCTTCCAACGCTTCTGGTACCCAGGGGAGCGAAGCTGACATTATTGCTTACTATTCTCTCGTGGGTTGTACACAGGACATGTTCAACCTATTTTCATCTCCATTTTATCATTATTTCATATACATATGAAACCTCGTAATTCCCTGTATGGTGTCCTGTTGTAACTGTCCTGCCCTCTGACTCCAAATATTCTTCAAACTTTGTTCTCAATTGACAAAAAACTTTAGATACAGTTTCATTGTTATTACCGTGATCCATGTCTGTATAGAGATACAGATCGTATTAGACTAAGCTATTTACTTCCTTTGGTTTGTAGCTTCAGTCAGTTTGATTGCCATATCTTAATTAATATGCCTATTCGTTAATTTCCCTGCTTTAGTCTTCCACTAAATTCTTTACTAAGAGAACCAGTATTGGATACCATTGTTCCTGTATACTGGAAAGTCTCGATCTCATTCAAATGTATCCAGCTAGTGTTAATTCGTTTCTTGGTGCATATTCTGCCTCATTATCTCTGTTTTTACTAGATTTAGCTCAAGTCCTATCTCTTGATATAATCTGCTAAGCAAGCTTTGTAAATTTTATGTTGTTTTGCTGTCAACTTTCTGAAGTTAGACTAACCTAAACTACTTCTACCTCCAACGTTTTCGTTATACAATTCATGAGATGGTTAAATGGCAAAGGTGTTAAGATATATATATATATATATATATATATATATATATGTATATATATATATATATATATATATATATATATATATATATATATATATATTTATATAATTGTAATAACCACAATTTCATCTTAACTGCTGTAGTCTTTGACACGTTTTGGATATGCTTGTCATTACAATGGCCAAGATATACATATATACACAGGATAGGTGTATATATATATATATATATATATATATATATATATATATATATATATATATATATATATATATATATATATATATATATAATTATAATAATAACCACAACGCCTCCTAACTGCTGTATTCTTTGACACGTTCTGTATATGCTTGTCCTTACAATGGCCAAGATCCAAATGAAAAACCAAGTTTATCCAAAAAGGGTAGAGAAATCAAGAATTCAAGAGGACATATATTATTGAATTACAACTGAACTGACTAAATTGTTTCTAGAAAATACAGGAGAGATTTTTTTAATAACTGTGCCAAGTTGATTCTCATAATTTAAAAAAAATGTATCTAGTAATTCGACTAACCACTACGCAAATATTTTGATGTGGTCTTACGAGAAAAAGTTTTGACATATGAAGGATGGTCCTGGATGGAAGTTAGTCCACAGAAATATAGTCCTTGGCTTTAAACCACAGTGTTTTATTGGGTCTTTTATACTTGAGACGTATCCTGTTTTAACAGAAGAATTTATGTATATATATAAAAAATTTATATATATATATATATATATATATATGTATATACCTACATATATATATATATATACATACATACACACACACACACATATATATATATATATATAGATATATATTATATATATATATATATATATTATATATATATATATATATATATATCTCATCATCATCATCATCACATCATCATCCTCTCATCATATCATCCCTACCGTGCAATATGACTGTTAAATAAACCGTAATAAGGGAGTCACAATAGCATTATTAAGTGTATGAATGACTCAACTACTTGGGGACAATCACCACTTAACTCAAGTCATTGGTTCTGTGTGTGTCTCATATTTCTGCCTGTATGTATTTAGTATACATACACACACATCTACATACATATATATGTGTGGGGGGCGGGTTGTGGGGGTGGGCTGTCAGCTGTAATGATATATGTAAATGTAAGTAAAAAATGGTTTTCGTATTAGTGCATCGAAATATCTGCATTAAAGTTAGTCGAATTACTTGAGAAACTTTTTTAGATTATGAGAACCAACTTGGCATAGTTATTAAAAAGATTTCCCCTGTTTTGGAGTTCTGTTCTGTCAGTTCTGTCAAATCCTCCGCTTCAGATTGTATTGCTCGTGGTTGTATTAATGTAGAGATACAATAAGAAGTGGTGCTTTTTTTTGGTAGACTCGTTTATTTAAATGTGTGGTAATGGTATTGTATAGTTGTTGTTGTGTAAACATAATTTAACGTATGATTGTATGTATGCTCTACAATTACTAACATATACTTTTTTATTTGTTTTTCATGGTTTCATTATTATTTCTTGTTTTTCAGGTAACGTATTGTTGTTCATGGTCCATTTCATGTTTCGATCTTTTACAGTAAGTACCATGTTAGTATGATACTAGGAATCAAAAACTGTTATTTGTTTAGATTTTGTTTATTTTTCGACTAATTTTGTGACACTGAACCTTGTAGTTTTAATTTATAGTTCTTGAAATGAAAATATTGTATATTGTTTAAGGTATATATGAATTTTAGTTTGATTTCATTGCAGATTTTTTTAAGTGTTCTACTCAGATATTTTGGAAAATATATTCTCTATTTAAACAAATAGATTATAACCTTGTTGGGGGAATGAACGTTATAACACATCTTTGGATTGGAATGCTTTATATTTCATCTTTGTTTTAGTCCAGATATCGAAAGTTAGTAATCGTGTAATTAATTACTGTACTACCTATAATAATTTTCTAAAGGTATCAACTTCATTTTCAACTGAAAAATAAAATTGGTAAATTAGGTCACATTGTTAATGGAGCTCATTACAAAATATTTTCGTAGGTAATCGTTTTAACCACCAAAATAAGCAGATGTGTAGGCCTCCTCGGCTTGTAAATATTCTCGTGCATATGAATTGTCATGTCGAATTAAGTAGTCACCATATGCCATACTAAGATCGAGGGAAGATGGTGCTATTGGAATATCCTTAGTTCAAATAAATTACCCAGGAAAAGTTTCAAAGTTTGAAAACCTGTCGATCATATGTGCACCAGATATGGATAACGTTCAGAAAAGTGTAGAGATGATTATGATTTTCTCTTATGAAGTAGTTTTCATGTTCACATGTCATGGTCCTACCATATTAGGATGTCAGTGTCTAGTCCGTCTTGTTTACAAACATTTTCCAACGTTAATTTTAGTTGATGGTATAGAAATAAACGTATTCCAGCGATGGATTATGAATAGGAAGTGTTACAAGGTAGGGTTCATATAATTTTAACATAGACGAAAGATCTCAGCTGAATGTGGAAGTAAGATTATGGAATATTTGCAATTTAGATCCGTAAGAAAGATTTTCCTTGGAAAGTTGTTATTCCAAAAGCTGCCATGAATATTGTTGTGCATCAAAACGTTGCTCTAAAGTTTATCGATATGTGAAAGTGTAGAAAGATTTGACGATGGTTTTTGTTTATCTGGATACTGATTTTTTTCTTTTACCATTTCAAAACTTGTTTTAATTCTGTCTGTTTCTCCCCTTACGTATCGCCTCATCTGGTTGATGCTTCTATAGAAAAAAATCTTCATATTGATACTTCAGTTATGTATTTCTTGTAAATAGCTTCTAGCATTAGCTTTCTTTTTCTCTTTTTGTCTGACAGTAGTTTACAATTTGTAAGGCTACATAAACGACATGTTTATGTTTGATCGTGGTGTTATCAATTGCTATTATTCAGCTTTTGTTGCAGTGTTTGTTCCTTATGCCCCTACCGCCTTGTTGCATTCAAGTTTATTGACCTGTCTGTAGCTGTCTTAAGAATCAGTCGTAGATGATGTACAAATCTCTTTGTTATAGTTCATTAAGTACTATATTTTTGGGAGCACAATGTTCTTGCCATTAATAGCTTCTAAAACGTGTTAGGATACTCATTTGGAGTATATATATATATATATATATCTATATATATATATATATATATAAATCATGTGTCGTAGAATCGTACGAAAAAGATAGGAAAAATAAACATTTCCGAAGGAACCCTCGCTTATAATGACCAACAAAATAAACTACATTGAAAAAGTAGTAGCTGTGTCATATCGTAATTCCATACTTAAACTTTCTCTTTGATGAATGGTCACCTGTACCAGAGAAATAACTATACTTGAAAGAGAAGTTTTGGTTATCAAATAAACTTTCTCCCGATCACTAAGTACTGAAATGAAATATATCGACACTGTTCGGACGTTTTACATTCGACCAATCATCGACAAGCTCCCACCCGCTTTTCAGTACATTTTCGCCAGATCAATATATATATATATATATATATATATATATATATATATATATATATATATATATTACTATATATATATATATACATATATACACGTATATATATATGTATGTATGTATAGGCTATACATCACTTCAGTATTACTTTAATGAAACCACATATGTTGGAGTAAAATGAGATGGACAAATAAGAATGACCTCTTTTCATTATTTGAGTATAGATTAAAAAACTATCTTTTGTATGAGATATGGCTGCTTTTGAAAACGGAGTGATGTGGAAAAATGTTAACTTTTTAAAAAATAAATGCGAGCTCCTCTGAGAAATATTTAGAGAAATGCTCCTTTTCCAATTACTCCGGTATGCCAGCCTCATACAATGGCCGGGTAGTGTTTCATAGGAAGTGGCATTGCAATTTTTTCATTTAAATGAATTGCTCTTATTAATTGGGAATATTGCGACTGTTTATGATGTGGGGATTGTCGCTGTTGTTGGTCTCTTTACGTGTGTTTTATGTATTACACAGAAACGCACTTTTGTGTCATTAGTCTAACTTGTTGTTCACCCTATATTTCCTCATTTTGAGAATGTAATCGACCTGCCCAGCTTTTATTACAGACATCTTCAAGGCATATTTCATCAAGTTGCTCTCCTTTCCCATTAAAGCCGTAGAATACCCTCGCAAGCGTCGATAGCGGGTTTTAAATTCGGTCATCTTGAGCCCCCTTATCTCAACCAGAACGGCAGAGAGAGAGGATTTAATAGAAAGACTTTGGGTATAATCAGTACCTCTCTTTTATTCTAAAGACTTCAGATACCCAGCTTAATCAACCTGCCTTTGATTCAGCTAAGTATCTGAAGTCTTTAGAGTAAAAGGGAAGTTTTATTTATATCCAAAACGCTCTGTTAAAGCCTTCTCTTTGCCGTTCTCTCTCTCTCTTAACTGTAAGGTTGCAAGAACTAACAAAAATATTTGTTTTTAATTTCTGCAGTTCTAATATCACAGTGGAATCCTTACACCCTTCTCAAACCTCCCCCTCCCTCCCCTAAGTTCTAGCCAACCGCCTAAACGTTCAACTCTGTTCATTTTGAGATTTTTACTAGCATGCTTGACTTCATATCTATACCACGTATATGTACAAGTTAAATGAGTCAAGTTTAGTACATAACTCATATTTCTATTGCAGAAATGTGGGGGTCTTAATTATTTTGTTCCTTCTGCTGGGTTTATAAATATTTGTATGTTCATCATAAAGGATGACTGGTGTTCGTTGACACTAAATTTTATCGTGTGAATCATGTGCATAAATGCATAAATCAGCCATCAGAACTCTCTCTCTCTCTCTCTCTCTCTCTCTCTCACATATATTATAGTCCATTTTTACCTTCCTACTTCTGCAGTTGGTTAGATAAGTGACTTCACGCACACGATTATCTGAAGAGATTTTCCGCCTAAAGTGGTGTTAATACCTCTAGTCATAGGTCGTTTATAAAATGAAATAGTTCAGTTTTACTCTCCTGAATTGCTTTTGCAGACTTTTCTGACCTGATGCTCCTTGAAATTATAATGCAGTATAGCTTTCAGTTTTTTTCTAAAGTATCCTAATTAAGTGAATAATGTAGAGAGCGGGATGGGAAAGGTAGAAGTGCGGCTTCTAAGAATATGGCTACATTTTCGGTCACATGAAATTGTTCTCAATTGGGTTGTCCGAAAGGTGGGGAAACTTATGTCTGCCGGACAGGATTATTAGTTGTTCTCACCAAAGTGAAAACATATTTTTCTAAAGCTTCTGCTGCTACTGCTGTTGTTAGTGCTGTTGTTTTTGTTACTGAATCCATGAAGCCAAAGTTTAACTGATTGCATTCATATATAGCAGCTGTTTATGTAGAGGACTTTCGAATATGGTTAGGCATCTTTTATCAGTGATCTAATCGACCTCTCATATGCCTCCTCCATTTACACTTTTATTTGGTTAGCAGTGATTAGTAAATATATGATCATAATAGAAACTGCAGTTATAATGCATTTTAATATGCAATTATTGTATTGGGAGCCATTTATACCTTTTTGTTATGGTCTTCAAAGATGAAGGAAATGACGTGAATTACTTAGAATTGTATATCTTGATTTTGCACAGAACATAAATTCTCTCTCTCTCTCTCTCTCTCTCTCTCTCTCTCTCTCTCTCTCTCTCTCTCTCTCTCTCTCTCTCTCTCCATAACACACTTGATATGGTATTAGAGTGTCCTTTAATGAAGTTTTGGGGAGATCAGGTAGCAAATTATGACTGCAGCCGCCCGTCGGGTTTTGGGACAAGATGAAAAGATTCTCTCTCTCTCTCTCTCCACTCGCTACCTTCCATCCATCCACTCTCTACAATGGCATTTAACTGACTGCTGCATGCTGTTACCTCTTCGTGTGTTTTGGAGCAATTTTAAAAGGTCAGGGAATTTAGGTAATATGAAGGAGAGAGAGAGAGAGAGAGAGAGAGAGAGAGAGAGAGAGAGAAGAAGAGAAGGTGAGAGAAGAGGTGAGATAAGAGAGATAGAGATATCCTATACGATTCTCTGCCTTTCGTGTGTTAAGATCTCGAAAAAGACAGAATTTTACCGCAGATCTTACAGTGAGAAAAATCATATTAAACGTAAAATGATTGTGAGTAAATAAATTCTCTTCTTTGTTACCACCTGAATACCGCCTTACATATATTGGGCATTGAGATTCAAATATACATAATCGACAATTTGTTCCTGGTTGGTATTCATTATTATAAGAAAACATGACAAATTAGTTATGTGATAGAGATTTGCGGTTATAAAGGGATTACATAGACTTTGATTCTTCTCGTTGTGCTTGAATTTGCGCGTCTTGTCTCGTGCTTTTGGTATGAAGTTCTAAGCTAAACGTCACTCTTTAATTTTTGATGTGTCTTTATAATGCATTTACCTTTTATCAGAATTCCTGTGGTTCGGGTTGTACAAGTCATTTTTATTTATTTTGTTGGATGTAATGCCAAAGATGTTATATATTTTTCATTAGATTTGATTTTTTTAAAGTCTAAATTATGATGAGCACTAAAACAAGAAGAACGTTGATAATGAATATATGTTGGTAAAACTATTAAGTGTGCTTCTTGTCTTTAATATAGCCAGAGATTTCCCATTGAGATGATTGGTTACGTTGTTGCAACTGTGCATTTTTGTTTACGTTCTTTTGATGAGTTTTCGACCCTCCCCTGTCTCTTCTCTCTACCCTTTCCCCCAGGAAAGTGGCGCATTTATCTATCAACCTAACTATATATCTTGTACCAAACAAAAACTTCTTTCAGTTTTCTTCTGAAGATTGAAAAAGAAACCCACAAAATCACTTTGTAACTTGTTTACTTCTAAATACTTAGAAGTAAACAAGTTACAAAGTGATTTTGTGGGTTTCCTTTTCAATATATATCTTGTATCGTGACAGTGGCGGTCATTGTTTCCTTACAATGAAAGAGAGTTTCTCAACCTTTCAGTCCACCTCACTCCACCCACAGTCTCTCGAGATAAACAGTCCCTTCGTTGGTATTTCTGTTTCTCTCCACCTAATTCAAGAGTCGTGGGATTTTTTCCAACCTCCCCTTTTCATGGCACTTTTAACGTTTTTCTTTTCCCCTTTTTTTTCAAGTTTGTGTTAGATTAGTTTGCAGTTATTGTAAGGTCTGATGATGAACTTATTTTTGAAGCATTTTTGAGGTCATGTAGTTGTTGCTCATTTTTTTTTTAAGTTTTAATTATTTTTTATATTAATTTCTTATATTTTACTTATTTTTGTTTTTGTAGATATTCTTCTATCTTCACTTTTGTGTTTGCATTTTAGATTAAATGTTGACTTTTTCTTAGCTATAAATTTTAGGAATATCAGTTTTTTTGGCTTTGTATACTATTTGCTTTGCATCCAGATATTATTGTTACAAGGAATAATTAAAAAGATTTACTTGTAGAGTAACAGAGTATAGGTAGACAATGTGCCTCCTGTAGTTCATTTTTCTAAGTTTTCCAGCATTTAGATAGCTTTGGTTTTCCAGATTACATGTGCACCTCTTCATGGAAAGAATGCGAGCGTGATATCAGTGTGTTTGAAAGGGTTCTCTCGAGGGAAGGAATCGTAGCAAAGATGAGAGGTGACTCTGCAACGCTGATGTTTGCCGAACGTGTTTGGAATTGCCACTGAGCTGCCTCTGATACCTTTTCAGAGTTTGGTGTTATTTCATGGATTTTCTTCTACGTTTTATTTTTTTAGGTCTTATGTAGTAAGGTACATTTCCTGTTGCTTTCACATATGGGTGAACACATACACATAACATTATGTATATATATATATATATATATATATATATATATATATATATATATATATATAGATACATATATACATAACGTTATGTGTATGTGTGCACCCATATGTGAAAGCAACAGGAAATGTACCTCACTACATAAGACCTAAAAAAAACGTAGAAGAAAATCCAAGAAATAACACCAAACTCTGAAAAGGTATGTGTATTAATATATATAATATTATTAATATATAGTATATAATTATATATAGATATATATATCTATATATATATATATATGTATGTTTTATTTGTATATATATTTCCATATTTGATAGTAGCTTGGCAATCAATTATTCTCAAGTTTACTGCAAACTTTTCCTTGAGTAAGGAGGTGAAAAAGTAAAGGTTCAGTCATTAATGATTAAATATTGATTCTTATATTTAATGATCCATATATTTCAAGAGAATCTCGTCCTCATACGGTATAATGGGATGGCTGTTTACTCACTACTGACGTTTGAATGTTAAAGAAGAGGGTCACAGTCTGTTATTGGTGAGGTTGTTGCTTTGGTCATTACACCAAACATTCTGGAGTCTCTCTTGGTCTCGATGGTGGTATTTGAGGTGAGAAGCTGTTGCTGACAAGCTGATAGACAGCCCTTTTGAGTTCCATGTAGGTAGCAGCCCTCCTACTGCAGTGTAAGACACTGACATAGAGACTGGTGGCGGTCTTAAGGTAAACCGAGAGACCACTTATTGGCATTTTTGAGATAATACCCTGGGTTTGTTCCCGTTACATTTACCAAAGTTTGTAAGTCTGCATTTTTTTTTTTTTTTGAGAGGTACATCTGATAATGAAAGCTAGTTATCAGTGCACCTGTATCTGGTGAAGTTCAGACCAAGCTTCTCATTAAAGGCTTCCTTAAGTTGTACATATAAAAACTTCTTCGTAGGAGATTTTCATGCGTTGTCAGCATCATCTGTAATAAATGATGAGGGTGTCCATATTGTTGAACACTCTCCCTGTTCCAATCCCTAAAGAGGAAACTTTTAGTAATTTCCTAGATTTGTTAGTACATCATTCCACGGGAACATTCACTGATGGCCTTCTCACGAATGCCAAATAGGGATGTTGACAAAGTGGTGGCGCCATCGAGATACACCGGATCCACGGATAGACCTCCCTGAGGATATATTATATTGGGTAGTCCGGTCAGTGAGGCACAGATGTGAAGAGGAGCTCCACATTAAGCGATCCTATAATGTCTTCAGTTTAGTTATTCCAGACCAACTCTAGGATATCAGCAGAAGAGGCAGTGTTGTAACCAGATGTAATGAAAGATATTCGAACAGACTACTGACCCTTGTCAGCCACTGGGTCTCACTTCCATCACTATACTGTATTATCTCGATGGTAGTCCTCTCACCTCTTGGTGTCATGTAATCTTCAAAGCGCCTCAGTGGCGCGATGGGTATGGTCTTGGCCTGCCGCCTCGTTGGCAGCGAGTTCCATTCTCGGGCATTCCATTGAGGGGTGAGAGATGTGTATTTCTGGTGATAGAAGTTCACTCTCGACGTAGTTCGGAAGTCACGTAAAGCCGTTGGTCCCGTTGCTGAATAACCACTGGTTCCATGCAACGTAGAAGAAACACCATACAAACCAACTATCTAATCTTCAGCCTCTTGTTTACCAGCTAACATACTCAGTGATCACTTCAACATGCATTCACAAACCCTTTCGCAATTGCATCATTCCGCTCTGCGTCTCTGCCAGTCTTTACATTAGGAATACTTAATGTATGTACTCAGAATTGCATTTTTAAAAGAAAGCATCGTTATCATCTACATCTTTTGGTGAATTCACCCGTCGGTTCTCATTATTTGCTTTCTTTCTCTCATTTTTGCGTTTGTTAAATTTTCCATTCTCAAATATCAGTACACACTCTTTCTGTCATCCTACACACACACACACACACACACACACACACACACCACACACACACACATATATATATATATATATATATATATATATATATATATATATATATATATATATGTATATATATCATGAGCGTGTGTGGGTAATTAGAAAACATTTTCCCAGTGTTATCTTGAATGGATTTTATATGAAAAGGAAAGTGAGGGTCGTATGTTCTCATTGGGCGTTAAACTTATTTTATTTTTCGAAGGATAAACTGTATTGAAAAAAATTGATTGGAAAGTGTTTTTAGAACTTCTGATGGCCATAAAAAATTTAATGCATAAAAATTTTTAAACGTTTTTTTTTTACAATGAATTGCGGGAACTACCGAGAAACGCAGTTCGATTTCTAAGAGCTTTAACAAGGAATCAAATAAAATGGCAAAGCAAATGCCTGAGGTTCTGATGTCTACTTGTTTTATTTTCTAAGATAAAACCGATTTTTTAACTGTTAGTAAGCATTGCTATCTTAAATATTTTTGTGGCAGCTAAAATTTTAGAAATTATTTTTTTATAAATTTTTCATGATGAGATTTTTGCGTCAAGTTGTTAATTGTGAAATTGTTGGAAAACAGTCGGCAGGAATATCTTAGTTCCTTATAACAGTAAGCCTTGGAATGCAGTGATTTCTAATCTGATAGGGAATAAGAAATATGAAGAGATCGTCGTGGACTTCCATGCGGTTAATGTAAACAAAGACGACGGTATAGAGAGACGAAGGCCCATTCTGTTTTCTGTTGTAACCAGCCACTTGAATATGAAAATGTTGGATCCCTGATGCTCTTACTTGTGGAGACGAGTTTGCGATTGTAATCAACTGAATGGAGAAGTCTGTGTTTTTAACCTCTGGCGTTTGCTGCTCTTGATGTCACTCCCGATATGGTGCCATCATGGGAGTTCACATTGTGGCCACATGGTCACGATGCACTCAAGCGCGTCCTATTGCGCATGGGCTGTGCAGGGAGACCAGTGCTTTTTGATGAAGAGGCTTTTAAGGAACAAAGGGGAGTGGATAGGGGAACGGGCGGGGTTGGCTAAAGTAGGTTGATTGGCCTTGTTGCTTTATGGGGTTTATGACTTGACATTAATTTCCGAAAGATGTTTTTGGGAAGTTGGTTCATTTTTAAGGCAAGGATGAACACAAGTCTGTGAGGTCAGCTCAGCGCATGTTCCTGGGAAGATGAGATGCTGGTAGGGGTCTGCCTAAATGTTAAGTAGATTCATATGACGAACAACAGAATTTATTTAATTTTGAGAGGTATCGCCCTTGAGATGACGTGATTATGATATAGTTTTTATGGCGTAAGTTTTGACGTGTTATCTCTTGAAAAGTTATGATTTATGACCAAAACGGTAATTTTTGTTAACGATTGAATCACCTATTCAAGAATAAAGTCAGACAGAAGTAAGAATGAAAGATTGTTGTATATTGCATATGATTAGGATAGTTATATATAAGGACTGTAGACGTTTCTGTTATATCAATTTTTCCCATATCAATTGGAGTAGCATTAGGTATATATAGTTTATACAAGCCGAGTGTGAATAGAATTTGTAGAAGTGCACTCAACTTACCTTTAATAGAATGAGGGTCAGGATTGTGGGCTATTAGCCGTGGGTATGCAAATGACTGTATATGCATGCTTATTTTCCACCCAGAGAGGGTTATGACCTTATCCCGGTGCTGCGTAGCTTATAAACACCATGAATGCATTGACCTTGGGGCTGATGTATGACATGGTGATCATTCATCTTCACAGCTTATCTTGCTCTTTTGTCAAGATTTATGATATCAGATGTGGTCATCTGCGAAAACCCCGCGCTATAGGAGAGGAGTACAGTGCATTGCTGTTAGACAATGTTTCGATTTTAACAAAACCCACGAGTATTTGACGCTGTAGTATATAGAGGATTGTCTGTTGGCTTTTGAAGGTGTTCTGCGTTTACATAAACTATTTCTGCCGAATTTCTTATCCGTATATTATATTGGGCAGTTACCCGTTGAATTTGATGGAAACGTTTGAGTAGTCACGATTTTTATAACTGACGGCCTGTCAATGTTTTTTTAACCTGTTTGGGTATGAAAGAAAATTGAGTAATTTAAGATCAGCTTATTTGTTATATAATAATGATTATATTTTATCGTCCTCGTCACCCTTGTGACCAGCAGGTCATATTCTTATAATTCTTTGTGAGACGAGATTGGGCTATTGCCTCATTTTGACGTGAGGTTAGATGTTTTAAACAAAAATTGATATCCACGTTTCAAGTTTTCTGATTTAGACAAACGGATGATTAAATTCCCCCAAAATACTATTATTTTTTATATGAACCACGTGAATAAAGAAGTGAAGGTTTCATCTTAATTTCTTATTTTCTTCGTAATGACGAGAACTGAAATAATTAAAACTTTAATTTGCTCCTGTCTTTAAAGGGCCAACGATACTGCCGCATCTGTTCGGTTAGTTTGCCTTAGGGGTTGTGAACATAAAGAAGTTAAACGTTCCAAAGTTTAGAACCTCGTGAGGGAGAACAAATGGAGTGATAGGAATGAGACACAAGATATCTCCTGAGTCCCATTTACTTTTTTCATGGAATAATCTCGTTTCATTATTCTGAAAACAAAGAGAATTTTGTCTTTTTTTTTTCAAGTCTTCAGATTTGGTAACTGGTTACTCTGTTTCTTTGGAAGACTAGCAGCATCTATTTTCTGGATCGGTTGTAAATGCTATGAGAAATAGGTCCGGATACTTAGTCATTATTGAATCAGTGTCAGCAGCTAACCCCTTTCTTGTCTTTTTATCAGAGTATCAAAAAATGGTGACCGAAATTCACTTACAATAGGAGTTCTTATGACCCCTTTCTAGTATCTGTCACTGTGCATTCATATCTACTGGGTATCCCATGTGAACAACAGCAGTGAGGTTGTATTAGGTGAAAGCTATATAATCGTTATAGACAATAAAAGCTGGTGAACTGGGTTTTCATATAAGTTTCTTCGTTGCCTTGAATTGATAGAAAGTGGTTACTACTTCTTCATTGGGTACCCTTGTTAGTGGTTCCACGTGTTTAGACTTTTGGCCCACCTTAGATATTGCTTAATGGAAATGACCATTTCACCAAACCTACAAACCTACTATTCTCTGATGTCTTTGATAAATTCGTAGAATTCGTTTTTCTAACAATGTATATTAGGGAAAATTATAACCAAGTCATGATATTTGGAGAGATGTCTGCCACCTCTCTCTTTTTAGTTTTATATAAAATAGTTTTATTCACAACACTTAGATTCTGTTTTTAATGAAAGTTTCATTTGAGATGACCATTTTACCTCTTCTCATCAACAGGTATTTCAGTGTTTGCTCTTTAGCAGCACAAGCATAATAAAACAAAATCTATCTTTTGGGGTTCATGGATGTCTCCTAACCGTGTTTTATTCGAAGATTTCTACTACTGGTCCGTATATTTTTACACTCTATGTCAAATTAATCTTCAAAGGGTACACAAGCTCTATATCTTCATGCTACTTAATATAAAGGTTCCTTTATCATATTTTGGTAATCTGTTGGTCAGTCGAGCATCTGATTTTATGTATAATACGATTTGCATCGGAAACACTAGTCCTGATCAAGGTATATAGAATAAGGGAGAGTCCTGATATGTAGCAGCAGTGCCAAGTGCCGTCAGTGATAGTCGATGTTTAAGGTAGGTTTACACCTACGCACTTTCGTGTTGCGGGCTGTTACGGCGTGGGACCGCAAGAAACCGTTACAAAATTGACGCGGTGGGGAGAAAAAATGACCGTTATTGGGCGGCGTGGGGCGGACCCGGGCGGTGGGCTACGGTCACCTCACGGCGTGTTCCGAGTTCCTAGCGGAGTGTTACGGAGTTGGAGTTGGCGCGGTGTTATGGTCGTTGTTGCTATGCCAGGCCACGCGCTCTTGCGGCTTTGTTACTCCGTGTAGCGGTGTGTTGCGGGTGGTTTGAGGTGTTGTTGCGGAGTAATAATAACATAATTCATAATAATGAGACAAATGAGAAGCAAATGATGGACATGTAAAGCATAGAAAGTAAGAAATGAACATGAAAAGCATAGAAAGTAAGAAAATGAACATGAAAAGCATAGAATGTAAGAAAATGAACATGAAAAGCATATAATGTAAGAAATTCAACATGAAAAGCATAGAATGTAAGAAAATGAACATGAAAAGCATAGAGAGTAAGAAAATGAACATGAAAAGCATAGAAAATAAGAAAAATGAACATGAAAAGCATAGAATGTAAGAAAATGAACATGAAAAGCATAGAATGTAAGAAAATGAACATGAAAAGCATAGAATGTAAGAAAATGAACATGAAAAGCATAGAATGTAAGAAAATGAACATGAAAAGCATAGAATGTAAGAAAATGAACATGAAAAGCACAGACTGTAAGAAAATGAACATGAAAAGTATAGAATGTAAGAAAATGAAATTGGGACTTGGTTTATACCATAACATTTTCAACTGCAAATATCATATATTATCAACTGAGGTCAATATATCTTTAGTCTGTTACTGATTTTTCATTGTTCCCCTGTTAATAACTATGTCCAGTCAATGTTAATTATTGTTTCATTATCATATTTGTATGTTCATGTTCATTTGATCATGTTCTCAATATTGTATTATAGTTCTTTACCTTGTATGTTATCATATCATTTGATGGCGATATTTATTTCATGTTACATTTCATTTTATAGTTCAAGTTATTTTCCGAGTTCTATTTATTTCATGTTTCATATATCAGATTTCCTGTTATATTTCTTTATTTTATTATTCTTTATGGCCGTGCTTTTTCATTTTTCAATTTTATTTCACCCAATCATATCATCATATATATTGTCATGACATATTATAAATTGAGCATCAATAAGGAAAATGTAAATGCAAGTCAGTATTTCAACATATTTATTACAAAAAGAAACATTATGAATGATACAAAATGTACAAAATCATTTAATATTAAGAAAATAACTAAAAAATCATTTATTATTAAAAAAAATAAAATTCTATTTATTTATACATTGTCGACAGGCTGTCAGAGCGCGAATGATGCCCCCGTGGTCTGTCCTGCCCCTTTTATCCTCCCCAGAATGCGCGGCTACCTTTCATCTAATCGACCTATGTTTTTGTTAAAATTAAGAGGTGGTTGTGGAATTATTGATATCCAGAGTAAAGCGAAGTCAATCATGTTTAGTAGATTTCTAAAATGTTTAAAAGATCGTTGTTTTGGTTACCTATTTATTATTGTAAAGTCAGAGCAACCTACCTTATAGAAAATGAATGCCAACATCAGGATTACACTATTTTTACACCTAGTTTTTATGAAAGTATGATAAATATATATATTACGAAGTGCTAATAAGATGACCTCTTATCCACAGATAAAAACGGAAGTGGTATATGAACATTTAATGATAAACAGTGAATATGTTCCAAATATTGAAAATTGTATCCACTATTCAACTGGAAACTAATTTGGGAACATGTAAATAATAAGTATACAGAAAATAAAAGTAGAGAAATTTTTTTTAAGTATGTTCATGAAGTTTTAAGTACAAATGATAGGCTAGCCATGATGAAAAATAGAAGATGTTAAGGAATGCGGTTGTGGATGCATAGAAACTAATATGCATATGGTATATTTCTGTCCTTTGGTTAAGAATTTGTTGCCCTGGGTATTCGAATTGCTTAGAAAATGTTGTAAATTAAAAACCAATAGCAGGTTAAGGATTTTAGAAAACTAGATTTTGAAGCAAACTCAAAAAGGGATGAAAATACAGCAATGGTAATAATAGCAAATTTTATTTCAAGAATATGGATGGCAAGATATTTGGGAATTAGTGCTGACCAGCAAACTATTAAATGTATAAAGAATAGACTGTTAAATACATTTAATGTAAATATTATAGGATTTAAGTCTAATGTTAACAAAATTTTCACGAATCAGTATGTTTCTTAATTTAAAAACATATATAGAAAAATATATATTGTATATATTATTATACATAGATCTATAATGTATTACATTGTAGAAATATAATTTTGTAAAGTAATATTTCTTAATAAAAGAAAAAAAAAGTATTGAGGTTCACGTAAAAAAAAAAATCTACCTAGGGAGACGCCGTAACATGCCGGACGCACGCCACACGCCCCGCAAAGCGCGCGCCATCTATTAATCGTGTATGAAGGCGCCGTAACGGCACCGCATGGCGCCGTAACATCACGCCGTAACACTCCCTCGCGGGTGGTAAGACGTCACACCACATCGCACCACGTGCGGTGTGGTGCAGTACTGTGCGGGTTCTTACCTCTTTTGTTGCGAGGCCGTGCCACACCGCATACGGCCTCGTGCGACTTCATCAACCCGCCAGACGCCGCTCAAAAATTTGAAATTATTTAAAATCCGGGCAGCAGAGCGTGGCTTTAACAATCTTCGCCTGCCCCCGCCAGCGAGGTGGCGCGCTTTTGGTGCGTTTATAGTGTGGTTTGTAACGGTTTCTTGCGGTCCCACGCCGTACCAGCCCGCACCACGAAAGTGTGTAGGTGTAAACCAGTCTTTAGTTCGAAGGAATAAATGCTGTTACAGACAGCTGTTTTCATGATTAAAAAGCTAACTAATTATAATTTACAAGTTTCTTGAACCATTTTACACCAGATTGGCCGATAGGTTGCCAGGTCACAGCAGTGACTGGCTCAGGATAGTTGGATGCTACTACAAACTACCAAGTAATTGAAGAAACCATTTTACATCACCACAGGTTTACAGCTGCCTTTATCATGGTACATCAATAGCTCATGACGTTTCAGTTGCCAGATGCCTTAGTCCACATTGCCTCAACTTATCAGATCTGTATGTATAAGTCATCCACCTCCTTTTCTTCAGTATGGGATAAACTTTAAAGCTGACCTCATTTAAGATGTCTATTCTCGCGTTGTTGGTATTAACTTTGTCAGGATTCCCTCGACTGGATTTCTTTTCTAACTTTTAGCTTTTTTTTTTTATTTAAACAGCTACCCAGAATGTTAAATAAAAATTGTAATTAAGGATTAATACTGTTTTAAAGACTCTTAACATTAGAAAACTAAATGAGTAAATCTAATGACTAAATCATAATTTGGCTGTCACTGTCGTGGGTGCTACTGTTTCTTTATATTATAGAAACACTTTATTGAAACATCTGAAACCTCAAAAACCGGCATTCAGCAGGTGAGCATTTTCTTGAGGTGGGCGACTAAGTCTTGCCATCATTGGTCAACCAGTGGGGTGCTTGGTCACCCACCATTTTGCAACTAGTCAGACATCATACCACTAGATGCCCACCAGTCAGATCCTAAGTGTCATCTGTCAAATATTAAGTACTCACAGGTCGCATTAGGTGGCAAGACTTTACTCTGTTTTTTTCCATCTGTCCATCAGCCTGTGGCGTTTTCGCATGGTATCACTGCGTTCCGGGCTTTAGATAGTTACGCTATGTGTAAGTTTTAGGTAAATAAAAGGATATCTGAGTATACATTTGCAACTGAAAAGTGTTTTAATAATTTACTGTATGCAAATTACACCGTTAATATTCGAAATAGGATATTATTTAAAGCCCGGGAAGCAGTGTTACCATGCGCAAACACCACAGGCGGATGGACAGATGGAAAAAAACGGAGTATAGTTGTCCAATGATAGTATAGGCTGGATGGAGAGTTGTGTTTGATCTATCACCAGGAAGTCGGTCATTGCAGTCAGTGACAGGTATAAACAGGTCATCAACCACCACAAACCTGTTTCAACCGCTAGTCCATTAGTCGCAAACTGGTTGGTTACAAGTGTCAACCAGTACTCATGATTCATTGATTGGTAGCAGACCAGTCGCCCACTGTTGGCAGACTACTTACCAACAACCAAATCAGCCACCTAGAAGAATTCAATGCAATATCAAATTCCTCTTTGGGAGAAAATCAGTCGTACGGAAGTCTGCTGCCTTCAGCAATCGGCTGTATATCAGTAAAAACATCCAACACCTTTTTTGTGACCCGTGGTTGCAGGTGGTCGGGAGTTGGCCGTGAGCCCAGTGTGACTGGGGTTTCAGCTGTAAAATTTGTACTGAAATTGAATCGGTTGCCAAGAGGAATTCGATGATGATCAGTACGAAATTACCCACTACTCATCAGCTGGTAGTAGAAAAATTGACCACTAAAAACCTCCTTACGACAAAATCGGTTACTGAGTGGAATTGGATGCAACACCGAATTCCCTAATGTCACCAAATTGACCGTAAAGGTGTCCACGTCCTTCAACAACTTGTACAATCAATGGAAACCTCCAACGACCTGTTTGCGACTTGTGATTGCGGGTATCGGGAGCTGGTCCGAAGTCCAGTGTGACTTGGGCTTCAGCTATTGATTTTGTGCTGATGTTAAAGATCCAATCATTGTTTGCATATAAATTGTTTGTAATCTTTTTGTCATTAGAAGGTACAAATCTTTCCTGATCCTATGTTATGTATAAATCAGAAATTGTCTTTTCCGAAGCTTCTTTGTTGTTATCTTTAGTATTTGTCAGCTTCATTTTTGCTATTAACGGTAGTGTTACACATATAAAACTGTGCCATATTTTATTTCTTTTGCACAGAAATAATAGCCTACTCAATAACAACTTCATTTCAAGTACATGGTGTAATTTTGGGCCAATTTGATTCACTCTTTTGGATTAATATCTTTTGTAAGGAAAGTAAGCAGTTCAAGCTCTTCAAGGGAAGCCCAACGATTGCAAAAAGCTATTGACAAAAAAAAAAAATGTAACGTAGATATATGTTTGTAACAAATGTGTCATTCCGGATATGAAGGCTTGGCATACTAACGAGACTAATGTTGTGGTAAGTTCCGGGGTAAGGTAGGGATTTGGCTGCTGTGTTCTGTGCCAGAGGTTTTCGTTTTGGAGATTTTGTTTCATGTTCATTATTTCCATGCATTCTTGGTTTATAATTTGTGATTTTTGAAGCTGGGATCTAAAGCCAAGCACTTGAGCACTTAAGACAGTGAAAAGAGGAAGTTGGAGTGGTTGGACACCAAGATGGAAGAAAGGAAGCCTGAATTGAGGTAAAGTAAAAGGCTAAAAAGTACTTGCAGCTCCAAACAATTTCTAGTAATGCCTACAGTGCACCACTGATGGCACTACGCCAACTAGGTTTCATGCTGTCCTAAATTTTTGTAGAATATGTCCCTAGATCATCTTGAAGATCGTAGGCACTTGTTTGCATGAATCCTTGGTTGTTTGAAATGGGAGGTTTATGAATTTGTAATTGACTGATCTTTCTGCCTCTGGTAAATTTTCCCAAACAAAATATTTTTTATGAATAAATACCTTTATTACTGTTGTTCTTATTTTACATGTAAAAATGGTCCTCTATATTTTTATATGTATCTGGTCAAATTTTTCAATAAATAGTTAGTTTTGGAGACATATTTGTACCTTTTTATGAATATTTAGCGGCTAATGTTATGTGTATATCCCCTTCTTTTTTATCCCCTTCAGACGACACCCTACTACTACTACTAGCACTACCAATACTACTAACCCTGACAGTGACAAACCCTGGCAACAGATGGCGTCGTGAGTGCGCTTGGTGCTGGCCTTGTGAGTGATGGGTAAAGTCTCGACTTTATCGATGGGGTAGGACGATGGAACATTTAGCACACTCCTCTTACGTGAATTGATGATGGATTTTGTGTTGCTTGCTTGTTGATGCTTCTTCCGTCTTTCTGTTAAATTCTTTTGTTTCTACTTTTTGCCTCTGCTTCTATAAATGACTCAAGTGTTGTATAACTGGGAAAGCACGAGCCTTTGGTGTATCTGGATGTTCACACGTTTCTTGCTTCCACTTCTGTCGTCATTTCCCATTTTGTTATTTTTTTTTTAAGGATTTTCACTGACATTACTTTTTTCCTCCTAACTGACTTATTCATTGAACAGTTGATGTCATGTGTTGGTAAGTTCTTGTTAGTTAATTTAACACTCGAAGTTAGATTGAATATAATGCTATTGGTACTTTTATGCATATGTAAATGTTGTACACATTGCCCTCTCAAACAAGTCTAGTATCGCATGACAAGTGGTAATGCAGTTTTTTAATTGGCCGTTGATAATCTTTTTACGGATTAGTTTCCGTGAGCAGCTGGGTTTTCCTAAATATTTTCCCATATTAGCCTCATGATACTTAAAATTCATATTTTTTGCAACCAGTGTTGATATCAGATATTATTTTGTATATACATTATTCCATTTGATAAGATATATTTTGTAATCATTGCTTATGCTATGTTTTCAATTATATTTTCACAAAGTTTTTTTTTTTTTTTTCTTAAGTATAAGCATTTCAGCCGTTAGACCTTTCCTTCAAAAAATGTGTTAATAAATTTCTTTTAACAAAATATACAGTCATCATGCACTTCAACATGGTGTTAGATCTTAACAAATTGTATAGATAGCTTCAGTTCATCGCCGAGTTTTCTTTGTATTGGAGGGGAAAATTTTCACTGTACCAAGTCACTGCTTGTGTGTTTTTTTCTATATGTTCACTGTATCGCCATTTTTCATATATCATATGAAGATCTGATGTCTGCTATATCTTTTGCATTTATTTAGCTTTTTCAATGTTTGTATCACAAAATTATTGCTGCATGATACACTTGAAGGTCTTGCTTCATGTACTCCTTTCTTCTTTATATATATATATATATATATATATATATATATATATATATATATATATATATATATATATATATATATATATATATGAGAAACTTGAAACATTTACTGTACCTCTAAAATGATTGCGAAACCGTACGAGAATATTATCCTACGTAGCTGGTGAATCTACAATGTAATAGTTTATTTAATTTTGCATGTGGCCCGTAGCATGTCGTAGTAGATTACCTAGTTTATGGCTAGTCAGCTTCATCTGTATTTTGATATATTCGCTTATAGTGAACCAAATTTTAATAATTGTGTTGAATAAGAGGAATGTACGTCTGATCTTCATGCCACTTCGATTCTTCTTTATCTTAATGACTGCGTCATCTTAATGATCACTGTTAATGTTATTATTATATTTTTTTTATTACCTTTTGAATGATTAAGGTCTGTTATCGTCATCATTAATGGTCAAATGTTACTTGCCTTATCTCCTCATTCCTAACGTAGGTTATTTTACCATGTTTTTTATTCTTTTAATTATTTTGAAATTCCTTTCCTGCTTGCTTCCTCTTTTAATTATTATTATTATTATTATTATTATTATTATTATTATTATTATTATTATTATTATTATTATTATTATTATTATTACAGCATTGCTCTTTGTTCCAGGGAAGGTGTGTAAAAGGATAGTGATTGAAGGTTTGAACCATTGTTGATGGCTTTCATAAGGTGAAGACCATAATGGATTTTAAGCTGAGAAATGGTCTCATATATAAAATGTTTATTATGGAATTGTGTGAAAATGTTTGATGTAAAAGGAAACGCTCTAGTCTTCATAGAGCTTCGGTGCTTTGATGCAGATGTATTCTTTTACTTTTGACAATGGACTGTGTGGGTGAATGTTCTAAGGCAGGGACTCTTAACAGGGGTCATCCATCCCCTTGGGGGTATGAGAACAACATGCAGTGGGGGTGGCTATGGGACTTGATCTCTGGATATTTGATTTTAATGTGTCATTGTATACATGGGTACATTTTGTAAATAAGTAACTATAAAACTATAAATGCTATTGATTTTCTTGTATGTTCTATTCTTAGCTATTCATGCCTGAAGTAGGTATTAAACTAAGTATATTAATTTTATATTGTCAACAAATAGAACTTCAAGTGGACCTAAGCAAAGGGGGTATGGAACCGTATTGGGTAATTTACTTGGGGTCTGGAGTCATTGAAAGGTTAAGAACCCCTGTTCCAACGGGTGAAGAAAAGAATTGATTGATTTTTTCTGACTTCTTCGAGGTTACTGAGAGGTGTAGTAATATATATTTGCTGATGGAACCACTGAGTAATGATGTTAGGAGTAATCAAGAACTACGAAAGATATTGTAAATGATTGTTGGATGCCTGGAGAATTAGATATGAATTGAAGATGGATGATGGAGGAATGTTAGTTGTGGTCCTTCGTAGTATTTAGGATTAAGTGGAAGTTGGGAGCGAAAGGAAGAGTTGTTGAAGGCCAGACGTTAAAGCGCATTGATTTAATATTGTTGGAGCCAACTCCTCTGTATGTAAGAAAAGAGATATTGGCTGTAAAAGAATGAAACACTGTCGGCTGGTGAACTGGATTGTATGAGAAGTGTGCAAGAATGAAGACTACTTTGTATGTGAATAAATACACTTGCTTGAGATTACTGGCAAAGATTGTTCGTGGGCAGAAGTGAGTAAACAAAGAAGTTATGGCAGAAATATTACTTATAGAAAGGAAAGGTTCCAATTGCATTGGTGTAAAAGTAAAAGTGATGAATACTGATGAATGTTGTTTGCATTTGGAAATTGATTGAACGTCTTCCTAATAAAGCATCTCCGTAGATTTATGAAGGTTTTTCAAGTTGCTTAAATTTTAATAGTGGCTTTCTTGATTCAGCAGGCGGGACTTTGAGAGGGTCATTGCAAGCAAAGGTATAACTCATTTAATCTTAGGTTAGTTGAAGTTGAGTTTCTACTATAATTATCCTCATATATTAGTAGTGCTCACTATTGAATAATATATTTTGAAGTTCAGACGCGAATTCTAGATACTTTTTGGAACATCAGTATAACGGAGAAGCTCTGGGTAAGAAATATATCTATGAAACCCTGTAAATTTTATTAGTATTTAGACATCTACGAAAACAAGATTATCTGAAGTTGGGAGTAACACCATTGCATTTGGTTTAACCCATAGGTAATTCTCCTTTTTCCTAAGTCAATTTATGTATGTGGTTGTAGACACTTTAGTTACTCATAATTGAAGTTATCTGCCATAACGCCTTTTGAAATTTGGCTTGGTTACCCAACCTTTCAGGCCAATGTGTTTTATATATATGAGCTGTTTTATGTGCCCTATGGCTAGGCAGGGGCTAGCCAGGGTTGTGGCCGAGCTACTGTCACAAATAAAGACTGATAATATGTATCATTGTGACATTTCTTGGAATGTGATATGCAGACTGATCACTTTTAACTTCCCATAGAGACAGAGTCCGAAGCGATGACCTGAGAAAGCTGACATCTCTTTCTGGGATGGTGTGTTACGAAGATGCTTATTTAAGCAGGTCAATGTTCGTTCTGCGGTATGTGAATTCGTGAGGGCTTGTTCAAGGTGCCTTTGAAAACTGGCTACGACCAGTTACCGAAGAGTGTGAGTTCATATGTACGTGTACTAACTATGTCCGTTGATAATGACTTGGTTTAGCCGGAAACTAGGGAGACAGCTACGGGAGAAAAGGCAGAATGCTGGGATAGCTCTGCGAAAGTCTATTTTATTAAGTGTTAAAGTTCCAGGCTGCAATGGGTGAGTTATCACACTTTAGCCAAAGGTATGGCTTGTTGTCTGTTTGACATTTTGTAAAGATGTTCCATTTCATTTTTTTACTTTGTCTTTATGATTGTGTGTGCTCACTAGTGTGTTCTCCTGTCTTTTAAACAGGCGGTTCTAGTGATGGGGGCCGAGTGTCCTAGTGAGGGGACTATATTTTGGAGAAGAGATAATTGGTGTGACTAATTACTGATTAAGACATTTAAATACCGGGGGTTTATCTGAGTTAGTTGTCTTTGAGACTTGAACTATTTTCCATTGATGACCTTGTAAGAACTTGAATTATTCCACTAGTACTTTACTTTGAATAAATATTATATTTTTTGTAATTCCGACTCTTAATTTAATGACCTGATGGAATGGAGAGAGAGAGACAGAGACAGAGAGAGAAGGCTATGCCAGTGATCACGTTGAGAGAGAGAGAGAGAGAGAGAGAGAGAGAGTGTGTAACCAGTTCGCCTTAATGCAATGGCTCAACGCATACCAAAATGTTAAATACCTTCGCTGGTATTAGTTTGGTGTTAGCGGATAGGTTAACATTTTTCTAGAATCATTTTTTTTTCTTTTTCAGCAGCCGCATGCTATCCTAATTAGTATTTTGAAATGCTTCTTTTGAAACTTAAGATTTCGCCCCTTTTCGGTTACTAGGAAAATCGGATTTTTTCTTGTATGTAGGTTAGCATTAAAATTTATGAGGTCCATAGAGGCCACAACTGGCCTTTTTCGAGGGACAGTAATTCTTCCAGTTCGTCACATTCCACTTAAGCTTAAATAACTTCATGGTTTTCCTCTTGTTTTGGAATCCCTAAGAATCTCTCAATTATCGGAAAGTCGCTGATAATCTCTGTTCCACTTCCGGAATGTGGTTGGAAAAGTAAAGAAACTAAATAAAATATTTATATCATATTTCAAGAGGCACCATCAATGAGAAAATGCTTTTTTTCTCCTAAGATATTTGAAGGGATGGACAGACAGTATATTTTTCGAGTTTATTACTCTCTAGTATTGATAGATTGCCCTTGGATAGAATGCTCACTCTACAAGTATCACTTTCATCGGGGAACTGTCTCTCTCTCTCTCTCTCTCTCTCTCTCTCTCTCTCTCTCTCTCTCTCTCTCTCTCTCTCTCTCATTAGATTGCCTTATCATTCTTCTTCTTCAACACCCCCCCTCCAAGTCTCCGAAAAAAAGAATTGTTGCAGACTTCCAGAGATTGTAGATGAATAATACAGCTCTTTGCAGAAGACTACTAAGTTTGGTGGTAAAAGACACAGTTGAAATAGACATTTATGTGTCTAGTAATGATTAAGAACAATTTCTTCACTTCAATGCACCCTTCAGTGCTTTATAAACATCATTATCAAACTGTCATCAAAGAAACTGGGAAAGACGATAGTGGTCACGTCTAATTTTATTTTAGGTTCTCATCATATGTTTCATTGCTGATGTGAGGTCATACACACGTGTATGTATGTATATATATATATATATATATATATATATATATATATATATATATATATATATATATATATATATGATGTATACTTTGAGAATAACCTACACTTAAAGGGATTGACATAACTTTTCTATCAAGATGGCTGAGTTCATTAGTTCAACTATTTTCCAACCCAAAAGGCATAGATTAGAATCCTGGTCCAAAAGCGAGTACTTAGACCATTTTGCTTGAGCTTTTTATTAAAGAACATATACATTATCATCTACTACGTTTTAAATATTTACTCCAAATTGTAATACTTAAAATTTCGTGCGTGAACGAAACATTTTGATCCTGGTTACAAGAGTAACTTAGAGGGTCTGTGAGTGAAGGTCTCTAAGGGATAGATAAATGATCTAGTAAATGGCTAGTTAGCGAGCAGTGACCGACCGCTTACCTTTAACAGCCCTGTTAGTTTCTCGCCTGACCAAAAACAGATTCAAATGAAGTTGATAACGCTGCCAGATCTAATCTGGAAAGAACGAAGCAACGAGAACATATAACATGTGTTCTGTGCTCAGTCAAATAAATGTCGTAGCTTCATCATCATTTAAAGTGATTTTTGTTTGCGGCACTTCCCTTAAGAATGATTTTTTTTTGAGCTCCCAATTAGAAGTTGCTTCCTAAGGGCATATTCTCTTTTGGGTGATTTTATAGGCTGGACGAACTTTAGATGTAAAGAATCTGTCAGTTTTGTAATGCTTCTTTCATGATAGTCTTTTAGTGCCTGGTGTACTGAAACGGAGGCTAGGCAGAGGCGGCATCATCAAAGAGTTGAAGGTTAATAATTGGAGGTTTTGCAATCGTTGTTTTGTTTTATTTCAATTAACTGTGATACCACTTCAGGCCTGTTTTACATAATATCCGTTTATCAACTTTTGGCCGCTTGTAAAATAGCACTGGTTTTCTTGTTCAGGTATCCTTCTGCATTTTGGAGAATTCCTTCCTGTTGGCAAAGGAAATTTGTATTTATGTGCGTTGGCTTTTTTAGATTTTCTTACTTTAACATAAAGTAGGTTGGTTAATTGTCTTATCAAACTGTTGAGCTTTCGTTTACAACAAATAATCTTTCGAGATCCTTTTGGAATTTGATGGTTATTGTGGAATATGTTCAAAATTTAGGTGTTTATTTTTCGCTTAGAAAAATTAGTTACATATAGTTATTTTCACTAAAAGGAGCAGACGAATTTGGAATGTGTTGGGAGTGTTACTTCCTTTCCAGACTCCAGCATGATGTCATGTACACGCAAATGATATATTTCGTGGCTTTTGGTACGTTTTGTATTTCGCCTATTGGTTTTTTTTTTTCGCTCCTGAATTCTAGATTTGAGTGAAGTTCACCAGTTTGCGCCAGGTAAGTCTGACTTCATGTGTGGTTATTTTCACTCTTCCATTGCAGCTTTCCTGCTGTTTCCCCTAAGGGATGTAGTGCAGTCAGAGTACTTCACGTGGTGCACTGTAGTCACTACTAAAGGCTGTTTGCAGCGTCACTTCGGCCCTCAATCTTACTGTGCCCTCATGTTCACTTCACTTCCCTTCTTCAGTTTTGATGTCCAACTTCCCTAGCTATTATTGCAACTGGGGGTTTCTCCCAGTTCCCTCTTTAGATCCCTGTAATTGATTTCATTTATTTTCTGAATCCCTTAATTCTTGCTGTCCAACCACTCCAACATCCCCTTTTCACTGTCTTGAGCGTGAATGGCCGAAAGTGCCTCATGCTTGGCTAGACAGCATCAATTTCATAAAATCAAATAATTTCTGTCTATTTCCAATATACACTTCATGTTTTTTTCGAGCATTTTGTCAGTGAGCAGGATGTATATAGTAAATTCTTTAGTTACCTGTTAACTGACTCCTAAGAAAGGAAAAGGTATTACATTAGAGATGTTGAAAAATAATTGGAATTTTACAAAGTATTCTTTTCAGATGCGCGAGCAATGTGCAAAGTAAAATTAGTTATAGTAATATTATGTCATTATGATAGGAGCGATTATATAAACAATGTTATGATAAAGTATTAGAAGAATAATGATACCAACGCTACGTATCCTTAGATTTAAAGTTGAAGATGCGCATTGGAGCATGAAGACTACTATATACTTCACTTCCAGAGTAACTCAGCTTTAAACTGCTGATATGCACTTTGGCTCATTTTGATATTTTGGTTGTAGGAGAGAGAGAGAGAGAGAGAGAGAGAGAGAATCTTTTATTAGTGGTTGGTAGGCTGATGTATATAATTTTTACTACTTTGTTATGATTTGTATAGTGTTGTGGTTGGTGTTCTCGTTAATGTATTAATTTATTGAAATATAAGAGGGAAGCAAGGCAAAGGCAAGTATTGGATTGATGGACTATTTTTTTATAGGAATCAGCAACCAGTCCCCTCCATTAAGGGAATAATTCAATCATTGTATATATTGACACTCGCCTTGATTTTTAAATTCCATTTCATCAGTGCACCTTGTAAACACAATTAGTCTGAGGCGGCATGATACCGCTAGTTCCTAATTGTACAAACATCTTTACAATTACTGTTATCAATCGAAAATTAAAGTAGCTTTGGAATGCTGTTAATTGCGGCGAATCCGTTTGCTGTTTTTCCAGTGTAAATCAAATGTGGAACGTTGTAGCCTGTGGTCCTGGAAATGTTTATGACACTCATAACGTGTTATAGGAGCCGAAACCCCGTTTCATCTTAATGGTTTCTAACGTTGGGCGTGTCATCTCAACTCCTAATTACAGCATCAGTTATCTCTCATCAAGATTTGATGGACCATATTTTTTGCCTGTACTATTGTTGGGCTGTCGTTGATTGGTGCTGTGTCATTAATTGCAGTGGTTGAACAGTTCGTAAAGTTTGTGGTTACTCCAGGGGAACATTTTTGATGAGGTTAAAGCTTCTTCTCCGCGGTTTCTTTGATGGTACGTATCTAATTGCAAGTGTTTCATTAGTTGTTTGAGCTCTCTCTCTTTGTGTGTGTGTGTGTGCGTGTGTGTGTGTGTGGGGAGAGAGATGGGGTGGGGGAGTAGATGCTCTAATTCCTACTCTATACGATTCATCGTGCAGAAGTAGTAACCCTGTATTAATACGATATTTGGTGCTTCCTAAACTCCTAGTTCTTCTGACAGCACATAGATATGTGTGTCGTGCTGCCAAAGAAGAAGGCATGTTCGCGAGGTATCCTTTTTTACAGAAATTATGATATCAGTGCCACGCACTTTAGATTTTTGTTGTGACATTTTTAGATCATTGTTTCCTTGTCAGGAGCCTCCTGGAGTCTCTAGTCGACATCTTTTGGTGGACTAGATTAGCGGAAGTGGGATTTTTTATTCCGCAAGCGTTAATCATGGTTTGGACCATCTTAGAAGAAATATTTCGCGCTGAACCAGCTTGCTCCGAGTTTCAATTCAACAGTTGCCCCTTAAAGAACTCATTTGTGCCACTCGTTTTGCCGGAGGATAGTGGCATCCACATTCTGTATATTCTGTGTAGCCACATGTCGTGTATCAGTGATCTTTCATATCTTGTGGAATCTTCTTCAAGGCTGTTGCTGATGTCGATGATCTCAAGCATGTATTCTTTTGTTTTGTTGGTCGGTTTATTTACATTTGTCTATTTTCTCCTCCTTCCTGCTCTTCTGTTTTTCACATAGAGAATGTTGTTGTTTGGGAGAAAACAAAAATTACAAATTTTCTCCGTAAACACAACACTCCGCTTTCATACGCCTACAGTATATATAATATATATATATAATATATATATATAAAGATATATATATATATATATTATATATATATAAATAATATACATTTTTTATAAAAACTTTCACGAACATGTAGGTATTTCGAGTTTTGCAGTGACATGTTTGGACGTATTGGAATTTACTCAGAAGAGATCCCTTGTTTGTAGGAAATATTGTGCTATAAGGCTGGGAAGTTTATTTGTATAGTCATGTATTTTCCTCACAAGTTTTTCCTGTTTTGAAAGTACATGAATCTGAAATATAAAGATACCGAATCCGATGACTTCCTTATCTGGAAGATAAAGTTTTTTATAACCACTTACTCAGAGAAAAATCTTAGCGTATTATTATTATTATTATTATTATTATTATTATTATTATTATTATTATTATTATTATTATTATTATTATTATTATTATTATCTCTTTTGATACTTTTAGTTCGAATGTGCTCAGCATATTGTGGGCATGCAGGCCAATAGTTTTTTTTAACTTTCAGTGTTCTGTTGAATAATGGTTTTCTGTTGTCAGTCTTTATTCAGATTTGATTAAACTTAGCGAATTTATACTTTAACTAGGAACCCTTTTTTTTTTTATATGATGGCTGGTCGCCATATTTGAGGGAAATGGCTTTTGAGAAAGTAAAGAATAATTGAGTGTTTATCAGGACATACTTTTTGCATTGCGAGTGGCCTTAATGTGTTTGACTGTTTGTTCGTGAAGTGACAATTTTGAAGCGCTTGAAACTTCATTATTATGTTTATACGAAAAAGTCCTCAAAAGCTCCTGTTTTGTGGGTGGCACCGTTGCATTTATCATTGAGGTTTTGTTCGAATGAAGCCGTGAGAAGGTCGCTGACATAATGGCTTTAGGGTCCACGACCCCGTGGATGAGGTTGAGAATCCGTACAGAAAATGGATGTATGTTTATATCTGAAGATATCTCCTTTGTTCCGCGTGAGGAGGAGGCGAAGTGGGAAGGGGCATCGCGATAGGAATTGGCTCGCACAGCTATTGTTTAAGTTATCAGTTTGCAGCATCACTTCTCTTCCACCCGCAGGATGCTGTCATCCACTTGCTGTCTTCCACCGCCACGCTGACCTTTGTTGACGATGCATATGCATCTGCTGTTTCTCGGATAAGCTCTTCGGTTTAACAGCGTCTGCCACTCTCTCCCTATTCCTTTTACCTCAGTCGTCACGTCTTAAATACTTAATCTCGGAGCAGTCTTTCAAACGGAAAGTTTTGTTGTTGCAGTCGCTTGCGTTTTGTCATCATTGGAGATCTGTGTCATCGTCCGTGGTTTATCAGCTGAGAGGTTTTGTAAGAAGGCGTTGACCTTCTGCGACTGCGATGTGGTGCGCCTCCGTGCAAGTCATAATTCAGATTACATTGTTTGGACTCAGTGACCTGCAGTGGCGTAACCTCGCCACTGAAAGGCGTTATCGACCGAGCAGAAAGTAAAGGTTGGAAATTCGTGCAATGTGGCGTTTTTAACTCTGTTCCTCGATATTTTTATTTTATTTACTTTCATTTAGCTATCTTGTATAATGTTTTATGACTCTGTGGTAGTGCACTAATCTTTCGTAAGGCTCGCTTGAAACGTACCTTGAAATGTGTACTATAGTCGTTCACTTTGTTCATAATTAATTTCATTTGTATAGTGAAGTAAATATTGTTATCAGTTGGAGGAAAAGTGAAATATGTAAGCGTTAGTTTTATGATGTTTTGTTGCGTTGTTCTCAATTTTGCATTTGATTTGATTTTCGGCTTTTATTTACGGTAATAGAAGGATTAATATGCATATGATTAAACTTTTTGTTATTTCAGGTTCATCCCATACTATTTCGCAATATTGACGTTATGAGACTTATTTTAATGAGATTAATTTTTTAGTGACTTAAGTTCTTTGGTAATAAGATAGAATGGTTAGATGAATTGAACGTATTAACAATTGTTTATTTATTACTTATTTATTAATTTATCATTCGGTAATGTGTGGTTACTTGATATTTTGTGTAAGGGTTCTACCTCTCCTACTGTAACCTTGTACACTATTTTTTATATTCACTCTTTATTTTATTCTTTGTCTATTTATTCATCAGAAAATAATATTTAGATCTGATTGGATATTTCATGTGTTTATCTTGCTAGAATTAGTGATTTCTGTAACGATTGCTCTTTCAGCGGAGAGAAGGGAGCTTTCTTCGAAGTTCAGTAATAGCATAGATGTAGGCTGGATGTTGAAATAACAGCGTATGAGAGAGAGAGAGAGAGAGAGAGAGAGAGAGAGAGAGAGAGAGAGAATATATGTTTGTGGCTGATCAAGACGGAAATCAAACAAACAAACAAAGCCTGTGGTTTTTATCTGTTTTAGATATCTGACAGAAGATTCAGGGGATTAAAATTTGTCTCAGTTTGAGGTACAGTTGAGGTTTGATATTAAGGGCTGTGGGAGGGAGAATGAAGGTTGTTGAACTTTCGACGAGTGCAGTGGTACTTATGCATGCCATGAGATGAGAGACACAGAGAGGGTGAATGAAGAAATCGTACACTCGATTGCATGGAGGAACTTGGCAGAAAGGGATATTTTCTCCAAATTAAAGGGCTCAGAACTAAGCATCAATTTCAAAATAGACTGAAACGGACTTCTCATTCCTTTTTGTTACTACACAAATACGAACCCTCGGTCATTATATATGGGGGGGGGGGGGTGTTAACTTTCAGCTAGCTGGAAGTAAATCCCTTATGTAAAGACCTCAGGTTTGTTAGAACAAATGTAAATTACTTTAAACATTTGTCATTTTTAACGTCTTGGCAACGAGAGATAACACGTGATATAAATTTACTGTCTATAGAAAACCCACTTTTGCGTTACCTATTTTTCTAATCCTTTCATTCACCGCGATGTCTCACTTAAAATACCACGACTACAAGATTAAGAATGTATTCTGCGTATCCAACATATTATTTTTTTATGCACAAGAAAAGCATATTGAGGCCGCTAATCACAAAATCCAAATCTAGTATCTGGTCAGCATTAAAAATTTAAGCCAGTTCTCTATTCTGAGTACAATCGTTAAAGCTATAGTTGATGTTCAACAAAAACAGAACCCCAGAGCAATCGGTTTATGTAAAACTCCTTGTCTCGACTGTGATAAATCTTGTGTGTCTCACTGGCAAATGCCTATCACAAGAGGATTAGTCAACATAAACGTTCAGTCGGATACAGCCACCAAAATTGGGTTATCTTTAATCATATAAATAATTCAAATTATCGTGTCAACTGGAATTTGTCATGCAATGTTTACAAGAGCGGCTGTCGGTTCAAAGGTCAAATGATAGAATTCTCCGTAGTCAGACGGACAAACACAATGAGTATCTCTCTTGGATCTTGGAATTCTGACGCCATCGACAACATATTTTTGCAACAAACATTAATGATCGAAAGAGATAATCCTGGGTCAGCGGTTTCCAAATATTGACCTTGCTGCTTGTGGACATGCTTTTGTATTTAACTTTTAATCTATTACCTATCTGAGGAGTGAAACCGTTGTTTGCGAAGTATAACGCCATCCATTGCTTCGTTTATGTAATGAATTCTGTATTAATGGTCATTTTTCATAACTTCATAATTGTCTTAATTTGCTGTTAAAAAGTCATGTCATACTAACTCTAACACGATTTAGGTTTTATTTAGGATGAGATTAGAAAGAGAACATGCTGCTTGATTGCTTGCCATCATAGATTTTGGGATGCATTAAATATCACTGAACTTTTCTTACTAGCAAAATACCCGGTGCATCTTAGTAATAAAATAATAATAGTGCATTGGCAATCAGGGTATCGCCCGTTTCTTAAGAACACAATTCATTGATATTTAATCAGTTTCAAAATCTAAGACTTAAGCAAGAAGCAGCAGTTTTCTCTTTCGTCTCTTCCTGAATAGAGAGTAAGACTGTTATAAGGTCTTAGAGGTCACAAAAATAAAAAAATAAATGAATGCAGATATCTCTAAAGAAAATAACACTATTTTTGCTGTCTTAGAATTTCTGGAATATTTTAAAGATGCCACTCAACTTGTAATAAAAATACACTGCAAAACTTTTTTTGTACAAATCCCCATTGTCTTAGCTTCTTTATTATGATGATGATGATGATGCTGATTATTATTATTTTTTTCTTTTTTGCTGTATCACAGTCCTCCAATTCGACTGGGTGGTATTTATAGTATGTGGTTCCGGGTTGCATCCTGCCTCCTTAGGAGTCCATCACTTTTCTTACTATGTGCGCCGTTTCTAGGATCACACTCTTCTGCATGAGTCCTGGAGCTACTTCAGCCACTAGTTTTTCTAGATTCCTTTTCAGGGATCTTGGGATCGTGCCTAGTGCTATGATTATGGGTACAATTTCCACTGGCATATCCTATATCCTTCTTATTTCTATTTTCAGATCTTGATACTAATCCATTTTTTCCCTCTCTTTCTCTTCAACTCTGGTGTCCCATGGTATTGCGACATCAATGAGTGATACTTTCTTCTTGACTTGGTCAATCAACGTCACGTCTGGTCTATTTGAACGTATCACCCAATCTGTTCTGATACCATAGTCCCAGAGGATCTTTGCCTGATCGTTTTCTATCACTCCCTCAGGTTGGTGCTCGTACCACTTATTACTGCAAGGTAGTTGATGTTTCTTGCACAGGCTCCAATGGAGGGCTTTTGCCACTGAATCATGCCTCTTTTTGTACTGGTTCTGTGCAAGTGCCGGGCATTCGCTTGCTATGTGGTTTATGGTTTAATTTTTCGTATTGCACTTCCTACATATGGGAGAGATATTTCCGTCTATCGTTCTTTGAACATATCTGGTTCTTAGGGCCTGATCTTGTGCCGCTGTTATCATTCCTTCAGTTTCCTTCTTGAGCTCTCCCCTCTGTAGCCATTGCCATGTGTCATCGCTGGCTAGTTCTTTAGTCTGTCTCATGTATTGTCCGTGCATTGGTTTGTTGTGCCAGTCCTCTGTCCGTTTTGTCATTGTCCTGTCTCTGTATATTTCTGGGTCTTCGTCTACTTTTATTAGTCCTTCCCATGCACTCTTTAGCCACTCGTCTTCACTGGTTTTCAGATATTGCCCCAGTGCTCTGCTCTCGATGTTGACGCAGTCCTCTACACTTAGTAGTTATTATTATTATTATTATTATTATTATTATTATTATTATTATTATTATTATTATTATTATTAATACAAGCCAGTTTGCGACCTTACCTTGTAAAGTAGTTTGATATAAGGCCATGGGCCCAGTAGGAAAAGCAGCCCAGGTCGAGAAACTAAATTGGAAATTGAGAATGGATTATGAAAAAGTAATGACAAAAACATAAGATGACTGGCAAAGTAAGATGAAGAAAGTACAGTAAATAAAATGTGAAGTGAGGCTCATGTCAACCTGCTCAACAAAAATTTACTAGATTTAAAAACCGATGAAGTTTCAAAGGGTCACCTTCATTATTAGAAAGGTAATTTAAAAATATAAGAAAAGGTAAAACATAGAAATGACTTCATCTAGAATTCCCAGGTGGTTGGTCTACCCCGTAGGGGGGTTAGTGCCGTCAGTGCACCTCATTCGGTGCATTGTAGGCCTTACTTAAGGTTCTTTGCAGCGTCCCTTCGGCCCCTAGCTGCAACCACATTCATTCTTTTTACTGTACCTCCGTTCACATTCTCTTCCATTTTTCTGGCCACCCACTCCTAACAATTGTTTCATAGTGCAACTGCGAGGTTTTCCTCCTGCAACACCTTTCAAACCTTTTACTGTCAATGGCTGAATGGCCTTAGTTCCCCCAGTGCTTGGCATAATGCCAAAAATCTATATAAATAAATAAATAAAGATAAAATAGGTGGTGGGTCTAGTCGGGGAAGATATGAATACCGATGATAATCAGAATGAAAAAATACAAGCTGCTTTCACAGTGAGCTAATTGAACGATGCCAAAGATTCATACCTAGATCAGAGATGGAAAATTGAATAGAACTAGTGCCATTGTCCAACAATTTAAGATGCTAGCCTGTTGTTTACAACCAAACCTAGGATTAATATTCTAAACTTGGTAAAAAAAAAAAAAAATTGCATCGGTACAGGCAGGCTTCCAAAAATCTTGAACGTTTTCTCAGTATAGCTTTAATATCTGTGCAGAAGAGTTTAAACCGATTATGTTGCTTAGAAGTGCATTTGTAATCAAGACTGGCACTTACAATTTAAAATGACTTGTATTAAGTTGAAGAACAAATCAGCAAAAAGATCTTATATCATAGACCCACTCAACCCAGCGCATGCGGTGCACTGCAGGCATTACTGAAGGATGTTGGCAACATACCCGTGGCTCCTGGCTGCACCCATTTTTTTTTTATTAGCCTTTCAGTGTTCGTCCATTCTTGGGTCTTTTCTTTCTTCATGACGTCCAATATCTTGTACTTCATCGTGCAACTTTGAGGATTTCTTCCATTTTCACCCTTAGATCCTTGTGCATCATCCCATATACTTTTTGGGTCTCTTTGTCTTGCTCTTCTGTCACTCCAGCTCCCTCTTTTTATTACCTTTATTATCGCTGAGCGATTGAAAATGTGCCAGTGCTCGTCTTCTTGAATTCAGACCCAGTGACAACAGTCTTCCTTGAGTTTTCTTAGGGTTTTGTTTCAGCCTCTCTATTTGCATCAAGAGTTGATGTCGGTGCAAATATACTATGGTAGGTTCATATCAACCGTGCATTTGACTTCTTGCCCAGTCCCGCCTTACGACACTCCCGATGGGCTGTTGATAAGCCAATCACAGAGCTGGAAACTCTCAGGATGTACTTCTACCTCTCCTGAAAGACGTATCCCTCAGGAGAGGTGGAACATACATCCTGCCTATGTGAACTCTCGAGAGAGACTGAGAGTTTCCAGCCCTGTGCTTATCTTTTCAACAGCCAATCAAGAGCGTCGTAAGGGACTTTCCTAGACAGTAGATGCACGGTTGATGTGAATGTATTATAGCATTCTCATCATAAGCGTTAAACTTTTTTTTTTTTTTAATGCAAAATCGCATATCATGTGTAATTTATATAAAGAGTTTATGGGCCAAGCAAACTGCTTTGAGTAACACTGGATTTTACATTCCATGAATGACTATGTGATTAAAGGGGTTGCTGAGTTGTTATTTATTAATGGAAATCATGGTCGCCTATAAGAGAATGTAATTCTCATGCTCATAGGGCTTATGTAAGAAGTTAAGGGCCAAACAGATTTGCGATATATTCATACAAATATGTTCTTTTTCAGTGGAATGAATTTTCAACTAAAATGATGTGGTGCGTAGATAATGAATAACCCCTATATCCAATATCCACCAAGTGTAGCTTTGCGGTATAAACGCTATATTAGAAAAATGAATTATTCATAAATACAATCAAAGCGTTTATACTCTATAGTGATGAATTTTCAGGCAACGGCCCAGCATAAACGACTTTGTCAGTGTTACTGATCGTTATTCTTGACGAAAGCGTAATATCGTTTATTTCAAGATTCAGGGTAAGCTATAGTATTAGATATTAGTGTGTTGTGTAAAATATATGAAAAACGAGTAAATTTTACAATACACTACAAAAAAATTATCAGCTGTAAAACCCTCTGATGAAGATAGTTTTTTTTTTTTTTTTCTAGGTTTTCACACAGTGCTATTCTACCTCTGGCCTTGATCAACATTAACTATGCTAAACTTAATGTTGCAGATCAGGAAAATAATTGGATAGTAGATATTTTAAAATTTCTTAAATTAAGTAATGATGTAAAACGACAAACTGATCGAATGGTGAGTGCAATGCAATATACAGTGTGTACTTGTATCTTGTGTAAGTTATATATACAACGAGTGTTTCCTAAATTTCGTAAAAGGGATGACATTTATTCATATTTGTCTTGTATCGGGCGCAGTTTCTGTCTCCAGCGTCCAGTTGCCCTGTCTTTAAAGGATCTTGCTGATAATGAGGTTGGGAGACACGAATTAGGCTGTTTAAGAAATTAGATAATTATCTGACAGTATCCTGACAGGCCAGAACGTTGGAAACAAGCTTGAATGTTTGGAACACCAATGAGAGCAAAAAGACATTATTATCACCTTCTCCTAAAAAGTAAAAAGATTTTAAAGGGCTTTGCTATTTAAGTTGTTTTAGATTGGCTGATTGTAATTTAAGGCTTTATGAACGAAAGATGCAAGTTAATTATTACTGATTTCATTCTCCTGTAATTATGTTTTCCTTTAGTGTTATTTTTAACCTCGGTTGCTCTGATACTGCAGCTTACTTGAACAAAACATTGTTATGTTATGTCTTAAGCTAAATAACTTGGAAAGCTTGGAAATAGTTTGTTCTTTAATGTTTTAAATTATCTGGTACACTTTCCAATTTAATTTTATTGCAGTCCACATCCTGCTTCTTGTTTGATATACGTCTTACTGTCACTACGCTGTCCCATTTAACGTGACTGATGATTGTAATACTTGTAGTGAAATTTGAAGAATATATTTGCTTTCGCAGGAGCCTGCATTAGAAAATATTTTTAATGCTGTGCAAACATAAATATATTTGTACTTCATAGTTTTAAGCGTTCTGTTGTCAACTAGTTTACATTACTTTTTAGAATAGAAGTGTTTTGGAATGGTAATTGATTTTTTTCTCCATTTCTCTCTTGCAGGTAAGCCTGAGGTACCTCGTCTTCGAAAACAATTAGACGTCGCTATCTGTTTTCACCTCTGGAAAAGGTGAAACTCGGGATTACCTTATGAATGTGGTCGACGTGTTTTGTAAAGGGTTTGTTGGAAAATAGCTATTTCCTTCGTCATCTTATTCATCTTCTTCCAGGTTTATTTTTCAAGGCCATATTGATCAGTCAGTCAGGATGGCCCCCTTTATATGTCAGCAATAGTGTATAGTTTTCTATAGTGGCAAATCTACCTTTGTTTTAGTTCACTGGGTAACTTATTTTATCGTCTTTGCGACTTATACTCAAAAGGTTGTTTTCCCATGTCTTTTACATTTTGGATCCATAATTCTGTATTAATTCATGCTGCTGCAGTCGTTACTCATTTAACACTGTATTGCTATAGAAGATCTTTTAGTTAGTTTGGTTCTTTTTTTCATCTCTAAGGACGCGTGGACATATATTTTGTATTTGGTTCTTCCTGAAAAGATGACCCACATATCTTCCTTACGTCAAGTGTGACAAGAAAGTGATGGGCAAATTGTTTCGGGCTGTATTGACCAAAAAGATTGAAAGGAACTAAACCTTTGTTATTAATCTCTCCGGTTTTACCAGCATAATTTTACTTACCCGTCAAACTCACCGCTTCCCTTTTCATATTTGATCCAATTTTAAACGAATTTCGATTTTTTCTCCGTAAGATCTCACTCTGATCTTTTTTTTTCTTTCTCCGTAAGATCTCACTCTGATCTTTTTTTTTTCTTTCTCCGTAAGATCTCACTCTGATCTTTTTTTTTCTTTCTCCGTAAGATCTCACTCTGATCTTTTTTTTTTCTTTCTCCGTAAGATCTCACCCTGATCTTTTTCTTTGTCTGTATAACTGTGCCTCTGTTGACATGGTGTCTCTGTCTCTGTAGTGTTGCTGCTATACTTTATAGATACATACAAAGTGGGCAAACCCTGCGACATACAAAGTTCGATCATAACCTGTCACTTGTTGATGGTCCCTCCTTTGATGAACCTTTCATTATTTTTTAGTAGTTCTGTTATTTGTGTGTATGTTTTAACTATCCTCTTATAGTATTATACATAAAAAAGCACTGGAAATGCTGATTTTTAAAAACAAGAATATTACTTATATAATATCAAATCTGAAATGAAGGGCTTAATTAGATGTATTTTCTTTTATAGAGCTGTGAGTGTAAAAGTTTACAATTGTAAAGATGGGGGTTCTATTTTGCCTGTTCATGAAATGTACTCTTGCCCATTTAGTATTTATAGATGTTGTTTTTATTGGGACAACTAGGAATGAGTAGTGGTCGCTGCAGGCGAAAGTATAATGTTCTGAAATATAGGCTGTACATTGTCACAATAATCCCAAAGCTTAGTGCAGTAATGAGACTCATGTTATAAAGAAAACTAGATTGGTACATAGCTTATAATAATGGGCAATGAAAATACAGTGACATACCTTCTTATTAGCATTTAATCCAGACTGCAAACCCAGCCGGAAAACGGTTAACATCCCCATACGTGAAAAGAAATAAATGTGACAAACAACAAATAAGCTATGAATTTAGACTCAATTCACTCAGTATCTAAATGGAGTGCTGTTAGTCGGTCTGCCGCCTGGGTCCCCCGAAATCCCAGAGAGGTTTTCCTGGGAGAGAGAGAGTGAGTGTTGGAGACAATTGTTTGGTGAAGAAGAAGAAGAATGAGGGAGAAGGAGACGATATTTTCCAATCCCTGAGAGAGGAGTTCATAAGGCTGAACATTGCTTCCTATGTATCGACAGACGAGTGTTTTTGGGTGATACAGTTGCCTTCGTGCTCTGCAAGTTCCCTTTGTTATTTAGTTTTTGTTTCAGGTTTTAAGGGTGAATTCCCTCATGTACTTATTCATTTGAGCATAGGTTTTTTTTGTTTTTGGGGGGGGGGGGGGGGGGGGGCCATTGAGTCCGTCTATTCATTTTATGATTTTTCTTCTTCCCTTAATAGATGTCGTCAGGTGATTTATGGTCTTTTAGCTTGTTCTTTTAGATTGTTTGCTAATTACGGGTAATAATAAAACGTCGATGATAGTTATACCTTAAACACAGGTCATTTCTCTCCTTTTGTGTTCCTTTAAATGTGCGGTGAAAATATGGTCCCTCAAAAACTAAAACAAATTATAAAAATGTAATAGTCGCTATGGGTCGTAGTTCATAATATATGTAATTATTCTACCAATTTTGAATGGTATGTATCGTAGACCTCTGTGAAAAAATCTTTGGTGCTGTTAGAAGGAACGAGCCGATGATGCTCGCAGTGAGAATATGGGCGTTACCTATTTTGAAGTTGATTCATTAATTTATATTGTTGAGTGTAGCTTCTTTTACTGTCCAATTTACCTGTTCCCAGTAATCTATTTTTCCTTTTTTCCCCAATTCAGAAATCTAAAAACGATGCAAAGGCATTAATTTTGGACATATCGCTGTGCTTACTCAGTGCTTTTTATGAATACCTCGAGCAAGGGCTCTGAAAAGGAAAGCGTGTGAGAGAGAGATTTTACAGAAATCAAGTGTAGATTTTGTTGTTGACAGGTTTATGATCTTATTTATTTACATATGTCTTGCTATGACCCTTCCTTTTTTGGTTTTTGTCGTGTTTTTGAATACCTATGTCATAAATTAATGATTATCCTCGTCTTCCGTATAGCCATTTAGTACAGCAATATTTTGCTTTTTCCGCACATACTCTGGAGAAGGTGTGACAGAGTGTGGCATTTCTAATGGAATATCTTCTGACAAATGTGACAGGTAATGTCCATGACAAATTGTTGATGAGTAAATTGTCAGACGTTGAAATATTACATATCTCGGAGGAAATGACTTTTCGTCCCTTGTAGTTTTATGGTTTATTAGGAGCTGGTGAACGTTGCTTGAGGTTTTGCTGATCTATTTGAATTAAGAATATTTTTGAAAGAACGTTTCAAGTTCGTGAATTCGCTTTGTTTTCTGATTTAGAACATTATTCATCTCCTTTGGTTCGAAACATCTTTTAGAGATACGAGAGTTGAACCTTCGTTCCTGCTCTTCATGAATAATTTTTCATCCTGTTTGGTTTTGCTCGTCGATCAACAGTCCATATTTTTAAGACTTTCACCCTCGAGCCTAATACTGTTTATTGAACTGAATCGTTTCGATTTTTTGTATCAATTAATACTGATATCGAGAGCGTTCCGTAACTTGACAGACTAGAAAAATAAAGTGCGAATTTTTTTTAACGGTTCTACCAGCTTTTTAAAACATATATCACAATACGATGATTCACGGAAGTAAGGAGACCTACAGGTTATTTTGAAATGTGTAATGGACAAGTGACTGATAAGTGACGCCTGTATACCTACCAATGAGGCAGAAAATTAAGTGTGCAACATTTCACTCTCAATTATTCTGTTTATAAACAAGACTTTTCAAGACGAGATTACATGAGATATTGCACTGTTTATGATTAGCCGAGAATATCATTTGCATTTTATACTACAAGTACAGCGAAAGTAGATTCGCTGGGTAGTGCTCCAGTTTGTGTTTATTGTGATAGCCCTTTGACAGTTGAGCACATTCTAGCTCACTGCACCAGGTATGTAAATAAGAAGCCGATGTAATACCATCTAGAATCTAGATGGTATTGATGTTGGCCCTGTTTTGAGTTTCTTAAGGCATGTGGTTCTTATATAAATATCTTTTACTTCTATATAGATATATTTTTTATCTTATTTATGGCAGTTTTTAATAACATTAGAAATCAAATCTCTCGATTTTACCTTTTTAAAAATTTATCTTTGGGGTATCTCTTGTATACCAATTATTTATGTCCTTTCCATTAAACTCATTATTTATATTCTCTCCATTAAACTCATTATAGCATTTTCATTAAACTCATTATTTATATAATTTTCATTTTCATTCATTGTCAGTGATCCTGTGGGTCCCAGTCATTGCCTTTATGCCTAAATCACATATTCCATCTTAGCCATGAGCATATCTAAATTTATGAGAAAGGAAGTTCAAGATATTTCATCCTAATGTACCCATAGTGTTATAGTAAAGTTAAGTGTCTCTCTTTCTCTTCCGCATTTTCTCTCACGTAGAGGAAACCTCCTGGTCCCATTCACTTATTCTTGTGTAGCATAACGTTCACAGTGACCTCACAACTTTCGTGTGTTCTAATGTGTATGGAGATGATTTCCTTCAAAGGCCACCACCAAAAACCAGATACGGTTCGAATCAAATCTGAGAAGGCTAATTTCATCGTTCATGTCCTCTTCGATCTCAAGGGCTTTTTATGAGAATGTCTCCAAAAATATCTGCTGGAGAGAGAGAGAGAGAGAGAGAGAGAGAGAGAGAGAGCACATAAAAATAACAGTGAAAAGGCAAGAAAAAGCTCCACCCCTTATTTGATTTTTTTTGTGACAGTATCCCATACTTCATGTGAGTAATAATTTATTATTGACCATACATACCGGTACGTGAGACAGCTTTTATAACTGTGAAAGTTGTTTATTAATGGCAGGCCTGTAGTGTGCAATGATTTAAGCTCTGAATGCTTGGAAAGAGGTTTCATTTCATTTATTAAACCTATAGGGAAACTTTCAGTGCTTCTAACTCGAAGGTACTGGAATTCAATGTTATATATATTATATATATATATATATATATATATATATAGTATATATATATAATATCTCTATATATCTTTATAATCTATATATAGATATATATATATATAATATATATATATATAGAGAGAGAGAGAGGAGAGAGAGAGAAGAGAGAGAGAGAGAGGAGAGAGAGAGAGAGAGAGAGAGAGAGAGAGAGAGTAATTAGGATTAGTATTTTGTTTGTTTCTATCACATGTTATGTAACATTGTAGTAAGTAAAATTTTTTCATCCACTTTAGTTTTAAGGTTAAATGTGCATTGGCAGAAGAGCTGAATGTTGTTTATTATTTTAAGTGTGGCAGGAGCTTGTCGGTGCTTAATAATGTTCACTTTGCTTTTCATTTTCCTTTTATGAATGTAGAAGTTTGTTGTGTTTGCCGCAGAGACATTTCTATTAGCTTTTAAAAAAAATTCCCATGAGCTCTTTAAATCTTTTTCCGGGCAGCTTTTCTTCTAATGGCTTGTTTATTTTTACTGAGCAAACATTCCTCGATGAAGAGTCTATTGTTTCCACAGGCACAAAACGGGACATGCAGAGTAAACGGCGTGAGGAAAGCATGTCACGAGACTCTTATTATTTTGTTATTATTATTATTAAGGCCTTTTAGCCTCATCTTTTGAGGAACGTGAATTTACTTCCTAGTCATTATTTGTTATTGTTGTTGTTGCTGTTGTTGCGGAGAGTAAATGATCTTACGTACGGGAAAGAAGCACGTAAAATGGAAGGCAGTCAAGATTGATAAAGAGCAAGTCAAGTATATATTGTTGTAAAGAGGCGAATATGCTATGCTCACATCCATTCTGACCATGCAAAGGATATAGATCTTAGGCAACTTATAATTTTCTCAAGTTTCTATCTCGAAGAAGTGTTTGGTTCCCAAGATTAACATGTTGCGTAGATGAGGGTTTGCAATTACTATCATCATACCTTGTGCACGTAAAATTATTTTAATTTTATGCTAACAAGTTGGCCAAGATATTAATTTTTGTTTTAAGCTTTACAGGCAGTTGGAGATGTGACGAAGTGAGATTGCTGTTAACTTTAAAATCTATGAGGATTGTGTATTTTTTTAATAAAAGGTTGCCAGTTACCCTCGTGTATTTTTATTTTGCTCTCTTGTGTTAATGAGTCACGAACATCAGTGATTTTTTTTATTGGTGTATTTATTACTACATTAGAGCTGAATCTGATATTATTTGAGTGCAGTCTCGGGGATGAAGTGCTTTTTCTAACCCAGGCTCGAAGAAAACAAGGAGGCAGGGTGGTCTTCATAATGAAGGATGCGACAACTATACCTCTTAAATCAAGAAAACGGAAGATAAAGAGAATTCCAAATCTTTTAATTATATTGGAAAGCAGTTGCGGAACCATACTGGTGGAGAAATTCTGAGCCTTTAAGGTGTGGGGTCAATTCAGAAGAGGTTGCTCGACCGGTGTTCGAGTCTCGTTGAGAGGGACATTAGACTCTGGAGGCGAGCAGGACAGTGATCTACATCATACATCATATACCTCGGAAAGAATGACGCCAGATAACTCACAATCAATCATCCTCGGAAAGAGGTGCATAAGCTTTCCGCAATGTAAAGATTAGGAGGCTTTAGAGTTGAGGTGAGAGGTGAGAGTCATTGCCAATTTAAGAGGGAGACAAAGGATCAAGCACCTGAATGATGGGAGCATTACGATGATGGAGAGGATAAACCTTGTAACTGGTCTAAATAGACGAACTGGATATTGGAGCCAGATTTTGGAAACCATGTTCAAGTTGCATTTACACAAGTTAAGGGACCCCCTTTCATTTAAGCTCGTAAGATCAATATTGACAGTAAGAAATGGCTGTTCGAAATTCATTGCAAGAACCAGAAGGGTTCTTGGAGAATTGTTGAGGGTTAAATCATCGGAAAAATCAATTATATAGGAGTAGTAACTTGTAAAAGTAATATGGAATGGAAGTAGAAAAGATCAGGTGTGAGAGCAGAAGCCAAAGGAACACCGCTAGCAAAGAGAACAGGAACAGATGTTGCATAGTCAACAATGACAGTTTCATGATTTAAGGACCATTCTCCGTAGGGGAATAATTCCGTCAGTTCATCTCATGTGGTGTACTGTAAGCATTACTTATGGTTCTATGCAGCGTTCGGTCGGCCCCTAGCTTCAACCCCTTTCATTCCTTTTATTGTACCTCTGTTCATACTCCTCTCTTCCATCATACTTTCCACCCTCTCCCAACAGTTGTTTCAAAGTGCAACTTCGAGGTTACCTTTTTAACGCCGAATAACCTTATAGGTTCCAGCGCTTGGCCTAAATTCTGTATTCTATTCTATTCTACGTTATTCTATTGAGTGACCAATGCAAACGAAGCTTTAAACCAGTACCCCGCGGAGAACCATGCATGGTAATAATGTAGACTCCTACACAAACACATACCACTCCTTGCAGGTGATCACTATCAAAACTACGAAGGAATAGAAAAGTATTTTTTTTCCATCACCTAGTATACTTAGGTTACTAACAGGAGGTAGATGATCAAATTAGACTGCTTTAAAATAGATTTAAAGATATCTGGATATTATTCTCTCCGTAATTTTTTTTTTTTTTTTTTTTTTTTGCGTAAGGAAACTTATAACCGGAAAAGGATTCTGTAAATCGGAACAAAAATTGAAGATTAATTCGGTTGTGTACAGTTATATACCAACTCGTAATGCAAACGATTTTGAATTGCGGATCCGGTTTTTTTTTCTTTTTTGCTTACCGAAAATAGGGATTTTTAGAGGCCTTTTTATTTGAAATACTTGGTCATTCTCTCATGTCGTTTATTTGTTCAGTTTACAGTTTAGTTATTTTTATTTGATGTTACATTTTTATTACTCCTATTCCTTTATTCCTCACTTTGACTTAAAACAATTCCATAATTTAAAAGATGGAAAACATGAATTTGAATAGCTGTAATACTTTGGAAAAACAGAAGTCTTGCTGCCAACCCTTCTAACCTTGATTTCGTAGTGCAACCGTTACGTTTCCTTCCAGTTCCACCTTTAGATCCTTTACATTTCTGATATTGTACTCCATTTCTTTTATTTTCTGGACCTCATATTCTTGCTGAGAAACCACTTCAACTCCCTCTTTTCACTTCCTGAAGCTGTAAATGACCGAAAATGCCCTAATGCTTGGTTGGACAGCCTAATTTTCGTAAATCAATCAATCATCAGACACTGCTAAATGGATTTCTGTCAGTTCGGTTGTTAAATCATCGTCAACATGAGATTATGAGGTTTAAAATGAGAAAATTCTGTTGCAACATTTTGTTTTCTGCTATGATTGATTGATTGATTCCCTGATATCAATATTTCTGAGCAACAGAATCCAGATAGAAACAAGTGCATATAGATTGAATTTATCTTGTTCATTAAAATAAATTGTTTTCTTTTTTCTTTTGCATCAAGTGTTCTTAAGAGGACCAAAGGGTGTATATGATGGGGGTTCCCAGAGAGCATTAAACTCTTATAAAGGTTTTGAAGGCAGTTTAAGATTTGACGACTCTCTAGATTCACGATATTTTATAGATGGCAGATGTCTTCATGATTTTGCGATTTTGAATGATCTAGTAGGCTTCATTTATCATTGTAAGCTTTTCATTTTTCCTGAACCCCACTGAAATTTCCGCTGTGCAACTAAGAAAGCATGTCATGTATATACCTTATTATACCTTATTACATTTATGCTTGCCTTTTCACGAGTGAAATTACTATGAAGGTAATGGGACGATGTTGATATTTGCAAATGTCAAATGACAGATTCTAGGCCATTGCAGCAGTATAAATTTCTCGTAGGGGCATGAACTTGTTTACTCATTTACGTTTTGACCTTGACTTGCATTTCATAGAGTCAATTAATTCTATTTAGTTTTATTATGTACCTTATCATTTATAATTTTCCAAATCTTCTCCCCATAGATGTAGCAAATCGGAAAACACACACACACACACACACACACAACAGAGCAGTGTTCACTGTCGCACTTACATTTTTACTTCCGAATCATGGATGAGCCCTTGAGCAAACAATTCCCACAACACGGCCACATATAGAAGAAGGCTTGCCAGGAGCAGGCGAATTACCCTGCACCATTATCACGCACTAGCGGGCTCCATGGATATGAAGGCCCCCCCAAAGCAATACTCTTTAACAAGATCTATCGAGCGCCGCCTTGGGTTCCCTATCTATCCTCCTTCCTCCTAACACTTCTGAATTGATCACTGTTCACCAGCCTATAGCCATCCAGTGTCCACCTTAAAAATTATTTTTTTTTTTTACATTCAGTTCTTCTTACTTCAGATACACTACTTAATCAGTCCGTCTTAATACCATAATCATTTTTTTTTTCTTTTATTTACATTCAATATCAACGCTTTGCTTCCATAAAGGAGAGTTGGGTCAACAGTCGCTTCATACATTTCCAGCTCAAAGGACCTAAGTAAATTTGGTTATGAATGATTCATCAACAGTTGAGCGAAAAAGCGCCAGTCGATAATCGGGGTTGAAGGTATATTAGCTTCAGTAAAGTGTCAGTTATTCACAAAAGGTACAATACATATATACCATATAGCTTGAGTAAAACCGATTAATTTAGTCGTCCGAAGCCGATCTTAAGGATTTGATTCAGGTGTCTAGAGCATGGCTCCGTCATATTGCTTGAATCTGCTTTACTTTCTCTGCCATTCAATATTTTTAATCAAGTCGTTTGTTGATGATGTTGTGTGATGGAAACTGGCTGGTTATTCACCTTTATTCCCTAATATTATCAAAGTGATTAAATCAAAGTATCCTGCAGACGTGGATATGCGTTCTCTTCAACTATTTCGAGATGAGTAAATGATTCAGCCTGACACCACAGGTGTGTGTTAAAATTTCAGACGCTGTAGCTTAGCGAGAACTGTTTTGAAATATTCAAGTGATTTAGATCAGCACCGGAGGAACTTCTAATTGACAGGCGTTGACATTTCAAGCGCGACAGGGAGCAGATATGAAGATGAAGAACACTATAGATAGGAGACACTCCACCGTAAAAACAGCATGAGTCATTGTCATTAGGCTCCCGTCCAACGGAATTCCTTTGGGATGAAAATTGTCTTCATTCGTATCAAAGAAGATTTAGAATCTCCTCATGAGGGAGATGAAGTAGTAGGAGGTTCGAAGGGACAGCAGGCTGAGGGTTTAGAAATAGATGAGATAATCTCAGAGAGAGAGAGAGAGAGAGAGTTGATGGATGATTGTAGCAGTGAGCCAATAGAATCAACATGAGCATGCGATGGGTAAAATAAGGAAGTGTAGTCGGTACTTAATTCTACCCAGACATTTAAGCGCGCACATACACACACACACACACACACATATATATTATATATATATCAAGGTCTAAATATAGGGCCCCTAAGTGGCGTGGTCGGTATGGTGTTGGCGTACCACCTCGGTGGCCGCGAGTTCGTTTCTCGGACATTCCATTGAGGTGTGAGAGATGTGTATTTCTGGTGATAGAAGTTCACTCTCGACGTGGTTCGGAGGTCATGTAAAGCTGTTGGTCTCGTTGCTGAATAACCACTGGTTCCACGGAATGTAAAAACACCATAAAAAAAAACTTAAATATATAACTTTAAATTGTAAGTCGCCATGTCTTCTCCAATATTTAAGGTGAAATTTAGTTTCAACTTCCAAGGTAATTTTTGAGCAGTGGTATATATTTAATCCTCTGCATCATCATGGGTAATAAGATCGAGCCTTTTTAACTTTTATTTTCCCTCGTAGACTTTTTGCTTGATCCCGCCCAAGATCAAAGGGAAACCGCGACATCTCCGCATGTATGTGTTCCTGATAAATTCACGAACTCTGCTTCCGTGGAGGTTTATGGCATATAATTAGGACAACCACCGTGTGAGGTTTGCGTCCTGTTTTTCCTCTCGGTGGATTAGTCATCCTTGTATTTGGCATCTGCTTTATATTGGCAACATGACGGACTTCATATGTGCTCTTGCCGTCTTCGGTCCTTTCTTTGTTTGGACGCGTCTCCGTGACGTTTCTCTCTGCGTCGATGGCCTTTGATGCGGAGCGCTAATGCTCCTTCTGTCAGTCATCCACTCAGTTATTGATTATGTGGTCATATGTCTATGACTATGTAGAAATATGATTTCATCCGTAATTGGAATTTTATGTGCGTCTGCTTGTGTGTAATTTGGATATGAGAAGATTTTGACCTTAATGTGCGACATTTTTGGATTGCTGTGAATGCGTCATGTATCTTGAGTAATTCATATATTGTTATTTCAGTCTTTGATGCTTTAATCATTATTGATTTCAGATAAGCAAATGTAAAGGATATGTTTTAACGCTAATGCTGACTGACCCAGAGAATATTTTTCTGGTTAAAATCTAAACGAAAATAAAATGTGTTACAGGTTGCACCAGGTCCTATTTTTTTTTTTTTTTTTTTTTTTTTTTTTTTTTTTTTTTTTTAGCAGTATACTATAATTCGTACCAGATTTTAATACTAATCACGGTGGTCTTTCGCATGTGATTAAAAAATAAACGCGACTTTTTGTATCTTTCTCCCACGAGAAAATGTTGAACAAAAAGTGAAAAAAAAATGGAAAAAATTATATATCTATATACATGTTTTTGTGTTTAGTACTAGCCGGGGGGGGGGGGGGGGGGGGGGGGGGGGGGGGGGGGGGTGGGGGGGTGGGGATTGGGGCTGATGCACTTAGGGATATTTTTCCAGGGGCCAGTGTAGATGAATCACTGTTTTGCCGTGTTTAGTACTAGCCCTTGGGGATGTATATGTATATATATACATATATGTGTTTATATGTATGTAGGCATATATACACTTACATACATACATATATTCGTGTTTATATATATATATATATATATATATATATATATACACATATATACATATATATATCTATACATACATATCATACATACATACATACATACATACACACACATATATATGTGTATGTATGTGTTTATATGTATGTATGCATATATACACTTACATACATATACTCGTTTATATATATATATATATATATATATATATATATAGATATACATCATTTTTTTATTACGTGTACACATCATATAGCGTTTTAGGAGGAATCTGCGTCTTCGAAATGTAATCCAGTTCTCATGAGTCAGGTTCTGGTGGAAAATGCATTGATTTTTTTTTTTTTTATCACGACAGCTGTTTGGCCACCAGATCATTTTCGAGCTACTTGTTTACAGTCTGTTAGTCTGCAGAAGTTAAGCACAGGCCGGTAACCACAATAACCCGTAAGAAAATACCCAGAATCCTACAACCGATCACTTCTCAAAGGAACTGTAAATAAAAAGAAAAAAATGTAAACATTTTAAGATCGCTAGGGTGTGGCTAGGTGGAAAAAACAGCGCAGCCGCATCTATTGACCCTGAGACCTGTCATTCACTGAAGTTACCGGTAAGGCTATCCATACTCTCCTACATATTACAATGGCAGCTTGAGTGCGATAGTTCTTTAAGTAGATAGTTGGTTTATTATTATCTATTATTGTTGTTGTTCAGAGCATGAACGCTGTTCATATGGAACAAGCCCACGGTGGCCATAGACTTGAAATTCAAGCTTCCAAAGAATGTGGGGTTCATTTGAAAGTTGGATAAGGTAAAAAGAAAATACAGAAAGACGAGATCATTATTAGATAGGAAAAAAAAGGAAAATACTTGACCTAAATACTTGTCGCGAAAACTGACGTTTGCAAGTAGGTAAAAAATTATGCAACGCTCTCTGTTTTTATAAAAAAAACATTTAAGTTTCCAATACACTTTTAGTGTCAGTTTTAAAGTTATGGTTGTACTTCAGAAAACTTTCATTTGAGTAGGCGCCTCTGAGCACATGCTTTTATCATGACAGTGAGACGTTTGTCAAAAGGGCAATTCCCTATTATCCTCACCCTAGCGACATTCGAGTGTTTGATGGACAAAAATTTATAATTTTCCATTACTACGATCAAACTCCCGTAGTGGGGTAGCGCGGTCAGTGCACTTCACGTGGTGTACTGTAGGCATTACGTAAGGGTCTTTGCAGCGTTCCTTCGGCCCCCTAGCTGCAACCTCTCTCATTTCTTTTACTGTACCTCCGTTCATGTACTTTTTCGTCTATCTGATTTTTCACCTTCTCTAAAAGTTGTTTCCTATTGGAACTGCTAGGTTTTCCTCCTGTTGAACTTTCAAACCCTGATACTGTTAATTTCGCTTTCGGTACTGAATATGACCTCACAGGTCCCAGCACTTGGCCTATGGCCTAAATTTTATATTCAACTAGTTCCCCAGTGTTTGGTATGTGTGCCTAAAATCTATGAATCTACATCTTCCACGATGAAACAGAAAGGTTGTAAATCATGACTGAAAGTTGGCAGTCTATTCTAAATGCAACAGATTCGAAACATTTGTCGTTACAAAGAGAGAGAGAGAGAAGTTTGCACAGAAACTCACTCGACACTCAAACGCCTCTGTGGCGTGGTCGGTACGGTGTTGGCGTACCACCTCGGTGGCCGCCAGTTTGATTCTCGGGCATTCCATTTGGGTGTGAGAGATGTGTATTTCTGGTGATAGAAGTACACTGTCGACATGGTTCGGAAGTCACGTAAAGCCGTTGGTCCCGTTGCTGAGTAACCCGCTGGTTCCATGCAACGTAAAAACACCATACAAACAATCACTCGACACTCGGATTCCTGTAAAAACACGTTGATGACACTAAACCAACTGCTAACTAGTGTGTGTATATATATATATATATATATATATATATATATATATATATATATATAAATACATATATATATATATATATATATATATATATATATATATATATATATGTATATATATATGAGTCTTATCACATCACCGTGATTCATATATACGCATCAAGCTACAAATGTTCTTTAATATCCAATGCGCTCTACCTTGGAATTAATATATTTTCATATATGTTAACCGAAAAGGGAATTTTTTTTAGTAGATAAGAAATTCGTCGGCTCATGGGTGCGAACCACTGAACCCAGAATTCAGGACGTACAGTGAAGCGCTTTAAACCATACGTGATAGCCATGAAGTTTATTAAAGAAAGCTCTTCACTGTATGTCCTGAATTCTTGGTTCCGTGGTTCACGCCCATGATACGACGAATTTCTTATCTACTTAAAAAAAAATAAAATTCCCCTTCTGTCAACATATATGAAAATATATTTATTTCGAGGTAGAGCGAATTAGATATTAAAGGACATTTGTATCTTAATGCGTATATGTATGTATGTACTAGGCTGTCATAAACCAATTAGATTTTTTTTATTTTTGTTACAGAGTGGCTATTTAGTGAGTGCCAGTCTGGTTTTTAATGCTTCATGCGCATTAGTACATTGAACAAGATTACTTATGAATATTTCATCGTCCTGATCTCAAATGAATATTTCATCGTCCTGATCTCAAAATTTTCATTTGAAAATAAATATTTGTTCACTTGTAAAATCAATTATACTTCCCCTGAAACAGTTCGGTGTGTATTAGTTTTATAATTTAGTAGCCTTTAACTTTTTTCTTCTTGGTTTTTGCTGTCCAACAGCAAGTCTAAATCTTGCTTAATTTAATCTAGTTGTTTAGATTTTGCTCGTGAACGTCGGGGATATTGTGTTTCGTATTATGAACTGTCTGTTGCCTTCGTCCTCTCACGAGACAGACGTTGTTGCTTGGTGCTGTAGAAGGGGGAGTCACGTGATTTTCTGTGAATCCTCCTCCCTGTCTGTAGGACATAGAAAGGTCACATAATAGCGAAGAGAACCCCCCCCCCCCCCCCCCCCCCCCCAGCGCTCTCTCTCTCTCTCTCTCTCTCTCTCTCTCTCTCTCTCTCTGAAGGTTAGATGGTGCATCTGAGTATTTGGCCATGGCCGTGGATTGCTGTTATTTTATTTGCATAACGACGCATGGTCGGTTTGTTACTTTTATTTTGAGCTACTGCTGCAACCTTCATTACTTAATCCTCCTTTATCTGGAGTTATATTTCCCTTTCCTTAATGATATTATATACAGTAGTTAGGTATTCCGTACTTATTGTATTTTAAAAGTTGTCGCTGACTAAGACGTCTTTGATGTTTTGTAGGTTATCAAATGGCTGCTTCACCCTTTTTCTATTTTAACATTTTCCATTTTGTTCCTTTTCTCTTTACAGCTCTTCTCTCATTACAGTTGAATTGAAAGTTTTGGACACAATTCAAAGAGTAATTACTCTGCTTAACTGAAAATGTTTTTACGATTTCATGCTCTTGGAATATAAATTAAAAGGTGGGTAAGTTTTGCGTGAGAGTAAGAAAAGAAAATAATTCTGTAATAAAGGAGTTAGTGAGCTAATTCATTATGAGTTTTTTTCTTTTCACTCAGGTTACCAATTTTTTTCGTTGGCTGGAATTGAGGCAGGAAAGTATGCGCAGAGTACAAGGCCTGAACCTATTATGATATCATAATTGAGTGTTGTTTGATACTTTTTGGATTGCTTATCGTAGTTAAAAGAATTTCGCTGGAATAGGTGTGGTAGAAAAAGTCTGTTTGTTTGTCTGTTTTTTCCAAGTGAACAATCTATACCAGTGAACCGATCAGTATGAAATATGGCACAGAGGTAGTTGCTTCAGTTACATTGCCTAGCATTATATATATATATATATATATATATATATATATATATATATATATATATATATATAATATATTATATATTATATATCTATATTATATTATATTATATATATTATATATATTATATATACTTATATTATTATATTATATATATTATATTAGTATTATTATTATTATTATTTATTATTATATTTATATTATATTATATTCATATTATATATTTATACGAAACTCGGCATTTCCATTTCCAGTCTTCTTCCTTCCTCTGCTGAAAATGGTGCTTAAGTTTCTTTGGTGTTCTTTAAATTTAGTTTATATTGTAATTTTGTATTTTTAGATGAGTATTTTTATTGGAATTTGATTCTATTATTGTAATTTTTCAGCTTGAAAATGGGGTTGCTCCCTGAAACGTCGCTGTATTAAAACTACGCAAAATAATATATATATATATATATATAATATATATTATATATATATATATATATATATATATATATATATATATATATATATATATATATATATATATATATATATATATATATATATTATATATATATACGCTATACAACGATTTTGATTAGTTTTTCTTCTACAAATTTGAAGAAAATCTTCCATCATGTGAGGTTTGCTAGAGTTTCAAACACCTCCTGAGCTGCCTTAAAGTTTTTTTTTTAAGCTATTGCCTCGAAGGTTTTATTCATAGGAAATGAAGCCATTGCTGTTATTTCTAAGCATTTGCTTGAACTTAAGTATCAGCTGTAAGTATTTGCTACTCGCAAAAGTTGTTGCTTTATTTTATTCTTTGGAAGCGAAGCAAAATGCTGTAAAATCCAGCAAAGGCATTTGCTTAACGTTTTATTCATAATTTTTTATTCTATGAAACGTTGTATATGGAGGTTCGGTGTAGTTATTTACTATATATACCTTTTTAAGATACTGAAAAACCGGTAAATCTTAATTGGAGTGTCCGATATCAAATGTTTAATGCATTCTATCATTCGTGATCTCACTGACATTACTAATGAGAGGCCTCGCCTTTTCGCTTGATGGAGAGCTAAAAGCAGAAAACATTAAATGGTTTGCATTCGCGCCTCAGAACCGGATTTTCCGTAAGGCAAAAATGGTTCTAATCTGGGCTGACATCGCTTTACAAGCGAATGGGATGCTGATTGCCACCTGAAGATGCCTTCGTTGATTATTATGGGAGGATGCACGTTTCAATTCTTCCCTTATCTCTCTCTCTCTCTCTCTCTCTCTCTCTCTCTCTCTCTCTCTTCTCTACTCTCTCATCTCTCTCTCTCTCTCTCTCTCTCTCTCTCTCTCTCTCTCTCTCTCTCTCTCACATAAATATTTTCTTTTAAATTTGGATACCAATGGAACGGTCATCTCGGTCTTTTGTGTAAAGAAGAGCACAAAAGACCGAGATGACCGTTCCATTGGTATCCAAATTTGTGTAAAGAAGCCCCCTAGATGCTGACCCCTTGGCGTGGGTAGGGGGCTTAGGGACCAGCAGCTGGGCCGTGATGCCTGGTGGGATTGCTTTCTCACTGGTCCTTTGGGCCCAGCTACTGATCTAACTAAATTAGTTAGAACTTTTCCCTCTTTCTGCAATTTTTTTTTATTCTTACTACATCCTTCTCCTTCATGTAATATTTTTTTTACTAGCATTTCGGATTAATTATGTGGAATTTTCCACCTTTGCTGAAATTTACTGGACCTGTTAAACAGAAAAGATATCACAGTTGGGACTGGGTTTTATATCTGAAGCTAAATAGTGGGAACCGTGGCAGGACCATCAACTGCCCGATAATGTTCAGACCTGAGCGATATCAGGCGGAACTATTTTGCATGGCTGGACCACGGATTCCAGGGGGGTCTAGTTTTGCAGATAGGACTCTCGGCATTCTGTCCGGTTTGCCCATAATGTGATTAGGGTGGGGATGATTGTATTCTTGTAATACTCTCAGTCCTATCAAGCGGGTTTGGCTTACACTTAGGCCACTCTAATCATGTTGTGCCATCCCCTGTGGGGTAGGGTAGGGACGCCGACATTTGGGAGTCGGTTCTCACTTGTGCCATTAGTGGAAGAATAAACTGCATGAAAGGCTGATGATATCTGTTTAAGGTTATCAGGTTTATTTTTTTTGTCAATTACTTTAATCTTTATGAAAAATACGAGTAAAGATTCAAGTACCCCTGGACCCTTTGATGGTAGTGAATTGGCACAGTTGATGACTGCAGGAACCTCCACTGGCAACCTTCCTCTGGAAAAATCAATCAAACCTTCCAGTGTAATTACACTGAAACCCTATGCTCCAGTAAATGTATATAAAGATATTGTCAAGTGTTGTGGCCGAGAGCCTAAGATTTCTTCTGAGGGGCGTGGAAAGCTGACAGTGGAATCTGCCTCAGCAAAGGAAAGTGACAGGCTAAAAACATTATCTCACCTTGGAGGAGTTAAAGTAGAGTGTGCAGTACATGCTTTTTGGAATTACTCAAAGGGCATGATATATGCACCCCAGCTTCTGACGTACTCTGAGGAAAGGCTCGTAGAGGAATTAAGGGATCAAGGTGTAATAAGAATTGAAAGAATGAAGAAGATAAATGGAGTCCTAGCCCCACTTTCCAATTTAATTGTTACATTCAATTCCACCAGATTGCCTAGTATAGTGAAAGCAGCCTGGTTACGTTTCAAGGTTAAACAATATATCCCAAGACCGAGGAGATGTTTTTATTGTCAAGAATTCGGACATATGTTAGGGTCCTGTAGACAGAAACTACAAGGCAAGCCTGCTACTTGTGTTAAATGCAGTGAACCAGAGCATGGCATATGTAATAAGCAGGCCAGATGTATGCATTGTGGAGACAATCATCCATCATCTTCACTTAATTGTGATGTATACATCATGGAAAAGAAATTCAAACATTAAGGGTAACTGAACGTATCACATTTAGAGAGGCAAAAGAGAGAGTGTTGAGTCAGGACATTAGACCAAGAATATCCTTTTCCAGTGTTGCTGCCAACCGAAGAAGAAATATCAATGTCACCAAAGATAATGTAAATAAAAAACCAGTTACGACCTGTACTCGTGCCTCTTTGGAGGCGGCGCCAGTGATTGCTGGCGCTCATGCCTCTTCGGAGGTTGCGCCAGTGATTCCTGGCGCTCATGTCTCTTCGGAGGCTGCGCCAGTGATTCCTGGCACCCCTTCCTCTTTGGAGGCAGTGCCAGTTGATTCTGGCACTCCCGCCTCTTTGGAGGCAGTGCCAGTGGTTTCTGGCACTTCTGCTTCTATGGAAGCAGAACCAGTGATTTCTGGTACTCCTGCCTCTCTGGAGGCTGTGACGGGTGTACCTGGCACTTCCACCTCACTGGAGGCTGTACCAGCTTTAAATGGTGCTTCTGATCCTTTGGAGGATGCACCAATGTCCAACCTTCACACCCCTCCTCAGGCAGCATCAACTTTGTCTGGTGTTCATGAGACCGATAACCCTCTGACCTTACCTTACATTTTGTTCGGGTTGCCCCAGGTCCCTCAGTGTGAGGCACCTCTAATGTCTACCAGAGAGTTGCTAGTACATCTTCCGGTATATTTTGCATCTTCCAATCTTGGATGGTCTGGGATGCAGTTTAGATATTTGTTGAGCTTATTCTTAAACACATCTATGCTCACTCCTGATATATTCCTCAGATGAGCTGGCAACACATTGAATAGACGTTGCATTATCGATGCTGGTGCGTAGTGGATTAATGTCCTGTGTGCTTTCCTTATTTTTCTAGGTATAGTTTTGGGCACTATTAATCTACCTCTGCTTGCTCTTTCTGATATTTTTAGTTCCATGGTGTTTTCTGCTATTCCTTTTATCTGTTTCCATGCCTGAATTATCATGTAGCGTTCTCTTCTCCTTTCTAGACTATATAATTTTAAGGATTGTAGTCTTTCCCAGTAGTCAGGGTCCTTAACTTCTTCTATTCTAGCTGTAAAGGACCTTTGTACACTCTCTATTTGTGCAATATCCTTTTGATAGTGTGGGTACCATATCATATTGCAATATTCAAGTGGACTACGAACATATGTTTTATAAAGCATAATCATGTGTTCAGCTTTCTTGTTTTGAAGTGCCGTAACAACATTCCCATTTTTGCTTTACATTTTGCCAATAGAATTGCTATTTGATCATTGCATAACATGTTCCTATTCATCATCACACCAAGGTCTTTAACTGCTTCCTTATTTGTGATTGTCTCATTATTAGGTCCTCTATATGCATATAGCTTTCCTTCTCTGTCTCCATAATTTATTGATTCAAATTTATCAGTTAAATACCATCCTATTTACCTCTGCCCAATCATATACTTTGTTAAGGTCTCTTTGTAGAGCGTTCCTATCTTCATCACAAGTAATTTCTCTACTTATTCTTGTGTCATCGGCGAACTACTCACTACCGAATCCTTAACATTGCTGTCTATGTCTTCAATCATAATAACAAACAGTATTGCAGCTAACACCGTACCTTGTGGCACACCGGATATTACCTTGGCTTCATCCGATTTCTCATCGTTTGCAATAACTATCTGTTTTCTGTTGTGTAAAAATTCTTTTAACCATCTTCCTACTTTATCCACGATATTGTATTTTCTAATTTTCTTTGCTAATATATTATGGTCTACCTTGTCAAAAGCTTTTGCAAAGTCTAGATAAACCACGTCTGTTTCATTTCCGCTTTTCATATTTTTGAATATGTTCTCACGGTGGACTAACAGTTGGGTTTGTGTACTTTTTCCGGGTACGAAACCATGTTGTCCTATATTAAACAAATTATTTTTTATTAAATGTTTCATAATATTTTTCTTCATTACCCTTTCATACACTTTCATAATATGTGATGTTAGACTCAGACTCACAGGCCTATAATTACTTGCCTCTAGTCTTGATCCACTTTTGAAAGTAGGGGTAATATATGCTAATTTGTGCTCATCATAAATCTTGCCTGTATCTACACTTTGTCTTAATAATATTGCAAGTGGCTTTGCGATAGAATGAACTACTTTCTTTAACAAAATAGCAGGAACTCCATCAGGCCCTGCAGCAGCTCCATTTTTAATTTCATTAATAGCCTGCACAATATCAGCTTCATTAATATCTATGTCAGCTAAATATTCACTATTTTCGTCCCTTAAATAATCGGTCTCCTTCCAGAAATAAGGAGCAAGTCAGTAAGCTGAAAGCTCTTAAAAGAGGCACTAATTTAACAGCCTCTAAAGGAAAGTAAATTCATTAATTTTCTATAGTGGAACTGTCAGGGATTAAGAGCTAAATGGGAAGAATTAAGACTGCTCATACGAGAAGTGTCTCCTGTTTGTATAGCTCTGCAGGAGACAATGATTGGTAATAACATGTGCCCCAGCCCACGAGAGTATACATCCTATCACTCCACCTATAATTTGAATATTGGAAGCCATGGCGGTGTCGCTTTGTATGTTCGAAATGACACCCCACAAAATCCTATTAGTATCCAATCAGCACTGCAAGTGATAGGTGTGCAGATCCATTTGCAAAGAAAATATACAATATGCTCTCTTTATCTACCACCTAATGAAGCCTTCCCCATCAATGAATTTAAATCTCTTATTCAACAGTTACCACGTCCTTTTGTAATTTTGGGAGATGTGAATAGCAGAAACCCTCTTTGGGGTGACATCGTCACCAATCAGAGAGGAAGATGCTTGGGTTCCATCATAGAAGATAGAAATGTGGGGATTCTCAACTCTGGGGAGTCTACACATTTTCATGTTCAAACAGGCACGTTATCAGCTATTGATTTATTTATATGTAGTGATGATTGCCTTATTGACTTTAATTGGAGAACTATAAATGATAGATTTACCAGTGACCATTTCCCAATAGTGGTGAGTGTAGCATCAAGCCCTCCTTCTCCAAGGCTACTTAAATGGAACATTGGTAAAGCTGATTGTGCAGTATTCCAGGAGCACAGCTCAATAGATGACTCTGCTGATGACTATCCCTGTGTAGATGATGCTCTTGACTTTTTGAATACAATAATGTTCTCGGCAGTCTTCAATCTATACCTAGGACTTCGGGCATATTTATCCGCCAGCCAGTTCCCTGGTGGACTCGTAAATGCCAGGAAACTCACAGAACTATGAGATCTGCTTTCACCAGATACCGCAGACGAAAATGTGAGTATTACCGTGTAGAATTTAGAAAAGCAAGAGCTCATTTTCGCATGGAAATCAAAAAAGCATGAAAAGAATCTTGGACGATATTCATATCTTCACTAAATTCAAAAACTCCTCTGACTCTAGTTTGGAAGAGAGTTAGAAAAATAGCAGGCAAGTTCACTCCTTGTCAACCTCCAGTTATCAAGATCAATGGTTGCGAGGTAGCAGACCCCCAGTTAGTGGCAAATGAGTTTGCTAATCATTTTGCTAATGTTGCGAAGAAAAAGGATGATAGACCCTATTCAGCTCAAAGACAGACAATGGAACTGGTCGAAATTGATTTTAATACCTTAAGACATGAGCAATACAATGCTCCTTTTACTATTAGAGAATTTGAATCAGCCTTGAATAAATGTAATGAATCAGCTCCTGGACTGGATGATATAACATATTCAATGATTAAACATACCCCTGAAAATACCAGACTTTTCATATTAAGCCTAATTAACAGAATTTACCAAGAACATATCTTCCCCAAGCTTTGGGAGAAGTTAAAATTACTCCCATTTGTGAAACCTGGAAAAGATCCATTCAAGACAGAAAATTATCGTCCTATTGCATTGACATCTTGTTTGTGTAAGATCATGGAAAGAAATGGTGAACACGATTGATATGGTACTTGGAAAGAGGTAAATACCTCTTGCCTGCTCAGTGTGGTTTTCGGAGTATGCACTCCACAACTGATGTATTGGTACGAATGGAATCTTCAATATGTGAAGCTTTTGCCAACAAGCAGCATCACATCAGTGTTTTCTTTGATATAGAGAAGGCTTATGATACAACATGGAGATATGGCATTTTGAGGGTCCTTTATGAATGTAACTTGAGAGGCAATTTGCCCCTCTTTATTAAGGCTTTTTTAAAAAATAGGCTATTTCAGGTTCAGGTTGGAGCAACATTGTCAGATGTGTTCAATCAAGGAGAAGGAGTACTACAAGGAAGTGTTTCAAGTGTAACCTTGTTCGCCTTGGTAATAAATGGGGTTTCTAAAATAATTCCTCCAGATATAACATATACCCTTTTTGTTGATGACCTATCGATTTCCTTTGCAGCATCAAGGATGGCAGTGGCTGAACGCCGTCTTCAGCTCTGCATTGATAATATAGTAAAGTGGGCTGAGGTTAATGGTTTTAGATTTTCTGCCTGTAAAACGGTAACTATGCACTTTTGTTGTATAAGGGGAACCACCCTGATCCAGATCTGTTCATTCATAGGCAGAGAATTCCATGTGTTGGTGAAACAAGGTTTCTTGGGTTGATTTTTGATAGTAAGCTGACCTGGATTCCACATCTGAAATATATTAAGGCAAAATGCTTGAAAGCAATGAATTTGCTGAAAGTCCTGTCTCACACTTCGTGGGGTGCAGACTGAACTCAGATGTTGAGACTATATAAAGCCTTGGTCTTTTCAAAATTAAGTTATGGGTGTGAGGTGAACACTTCTGCGAAGCCAAATAGCCTTAAAATGCTCAACTCAATTCATCATGGAGGAATACGGTTGTGTACTGGAGCATTTAAATCATCTCCCACCGAGAGCATTCTTGTAGATGCTGATGAGGTGCCACAGGATCTTCATTATAAGTGACTGCTGGTTCGGAGCTGGTATAGATTCCAGAGGCTACCTAAGTCTTTAACCAGCATTTGTATGAGAAATGAAAGGCATTGGCAGTTTTATGAAAGTCACCCCAAGCAACCTCATCCATTCGCTTTTAGAGTAAATTTTATTGTCCGTGAATTAAATATGCCAAGAATCGAGATTTTACCAGCAAAATATTCAGTTAGTCCCCCCTGGAACTTTCCAGAGATAAAATTTTGTAGATATTTTAATTTTACCAAGACAGAATTGTCCAGTGAGGCCATGCGGTCAATATTTTTAGAACACTCTTTGAAACATGACTCCACTGCAGTTTTCACTGATGGCTCAAAGTCAGATGCTGGCGTCGGCTTTGGTGTAGCCTTTCCTGATGTAGAGAGAAGCGGTAGGTTATCATCTGTTGTATCGATTTTTACAGCAGAATTATATGGAATTTTAAAGGCTTTAAAGGAAGTTTTAATTTGGAATGAAAATAATTTTATTATATATTGTGACTCAAGAAGTGTTCTTCAGTCGCTGGAATCTTTTAACCCTTTAAACCCTCTGATTTTTTATATATTGGAATGGGTGGTTTTACTAAAAAGAAGAGGGAAAGAAATAAAGTTCTGTTGGGTTCCTTCCCATGTTGTTGTGGCTGGGAATGAGAAAGCTGACCAACTTGCAAAGTCTGCGGTCAGCTCCCGAGAACCCACAAGATGCTTACTTACCATATCGGGATTTGTATCTTCTAGTAGGTCAGACAGTTAAAAAATGTTGGCAGTCCCAGTGGGAGGATATTTTGGCTAATCAAAAAATGCGCAGTATCACGTCATCAGTGTCTCCTTGGTCATATCCGAATATGCCAAGGAGACAAGAAACGATGTTGTGCAGATTGAGGATTGGACATACAAGACTTACACATGGGTTCTTGATGTTTCGTGAAAATCCTCCGTTTTGCGAGAACTGTACTGTGCCCTTGACTGTGAAACATTTGCTGATTGAATGTCCCAGATTCGGGAATTTGAGACATAGGTTCTTCTCTTGGGGTCGTGACAGAGTAGGTAATTTTATCCTAGCTACAATTCTTGGAAAGGATTGTAATACAGAGCAGTTATATATCTATATGAGGGAGGCGGGCCTCCTCAACCAAATTTAGATTATACATAGATTGTCTATGTAAGAACTTATATATATGAACAAAATTTTTATATAATATATTTATAGATATTTTTATATGAAATTTATCAAAAATTTAATTTTTTTTATTTAATTTATTTCGGTGTCAATTACCCAGATGTTGTGATGCCAGATATAATACACAATCAATCAATTATGTGTAAAGAAGGGAAAAATTTATTGTTGAAAAAATATAAGTATTAAAAGAGCACTTCGTAGCTACAAAAAAGGGGGAATATGGTGATGATTCCAAGGATCGTTTCCCTTATTAAGAATAAACTATATCTTTCAGCACAGTGCATCCGTAACTGAATAGTATATGTAGTGATCCGAAGTGGGGCTCTCAGAGGAAGAGGATCTAGGAAGAAGTGAATGTAAGGTCGTTGATATGACCAGTGACCTCTTGATTCAGTCTCGTCATGAAGGTAAACAGAAAAGGAACGCTCCAAATAGACGTGGATTATTCCGGATGAAGGAAATAAATGACAATTTTATTTTTAGAAGCAGCACACTTCTATTTTTGTTTGTACAGGTCATTGCAAGTTGTCTTGTTGAGTTTTTTTTTTTAAGTCAAAATTGGTCAAATTTCTTCGAAACGCCAAGAGCCATTGCAAAAAAAAAAAAAATTTTTTTAAAGGTCTTATTGCGAGATAACGAAGAAAGACCAGCCACAAGGAACTAGAAAAGTGCTTCTATTAGTTACACATGTATAAATCATACCGATGATCCGAAAGAATTGTGTAACTGTTCGGTTTTGCATCTATGTCGTTCAATATATAATGCAATGTGCACCCATATATTTTTGTGTTTTAACAACAGTGGTCTATGAGCAGGAAACTTCATATGAAGGCTTGCCTTCATATAGGCCAGGTCCAAGATTTAGGAAGGTATGTAATATCCCTCCCCGATTCTCTTCTGTATTAGTGTTCGGAACTTTTGTAAATATTTGTGTCCGTAGCAATTGACGAGAGAAAGAAAGTTGCAAATAGCTTTAATGACTTGATGTAGAAATTTACTCCAGTTCAGAATTAGAAAACACAATTACTGACGATCACAATATGGTTTCTATATTAAAAAAATTACTTGAGTAAGCGTCTTGTTTGGGATCTTTATTATTTCCTCTTTTATCTTGGGTTCTGTTTCATGCGTTTCATGGAATCATTGTTTATTGGTCCACTGCTGTTAAGTCTTCTGCAATAGATTTCCCGCTGTCTGTCCTGTCAGAGGTGTGACTTTCTTTCCATGATTGTGGCTGTCATGTGTACCATCTGGGTACAAAGTTGAACTGTTGTACATTCCTGTTCACGGAGCCCTTCCGGCAGTTTGCACTTTCGGTACTTTTAATGGAAGGACTGCCAAACGGTGAAATTGTATGTCAACATTCCGCAGAATTTTAATCATAACTTTGGAATGTAGTATAGTTCACTAATGAGGCTCTTTAAGACCACACCCAAGGGTATGACCTTGACCGTGAAATTCTTACTAAAAATAGCTGCCATCCGGGGGCATTGATGTGTCACAATCACATTTTGTAGAAAGAAAATTGGTAGCTGTTCACCTTTTCAAAACCCATAATGGGAAATTTTATCAATGGGTATGATCGTAGATAAGATTTGGTCGGTTTTAAGCAGGGGACAGGTATTGCTTTAGGAATACACTTAGAATTCTTGTTTACCGATGCTACTCTTTTCTTCGTAAACATTCAGGAGATTAAATGCTTTTCTTTGCGTCGCGGTTTTCAAATAATTACAGAATCTCTTAGTACTTCAGTTCCGGACGCTAACAGACCACATTAAGTGTCTTGGCGTAGAAATCCATGACGTAAGTGAGGGCTAAGGGGGATAGCTATTAGGTATTTGAGTTTGAATATCCTCAATTATTATGATGAATAAATAAGAAATTTGGTATTTTGCCTTCTATCTTATTTATCTTATTACAAAGTCATCATTTGGAGATGCATATTTGGACACGAGGCATTGTGATACAACTGTTGTCATAGTGTTTATTGGCTCAAGATTATGTACGCCTGGCAGGAACTAATGATTTGATTTTGAACATTCTCTACTTTGCCAAATTAATTTTTTTTCACCTGTGAGAAACGTGTAGGAAATATCTTGCCTTTTGAAACTGGACAGGAAAGAGGTCCTTATTTGAAAACTGTTTTTCCCTGTCTTATTCATTTAAGTTTTATTTTAATGATAAAAAGCAAAAGTAATCATAATGTTTAATGTTGTTATATTTACACTTGCCATATGTATATTAACCATGCATGTGCGGGAGCCTCTCTCTCAACAAATAAATCACCTGCCAACAAGAAAGGAAAATACTTTAGACCTAGTATTTGTGAACGAGATGAATTATGTTAAAGAAATAATAGTTTATAATGCGAGTATTTCAGACCATAATGTCATAGAATTAACAGTTCATTCCAAAGCAGTGAAAATAGAGATAAGCAAGAAATGAAAAAGTGGGAAGGATATGGAAAATACAACTTCTACAGTAAAAAAATATAAAATGGTCAGAAATTAATGAAGAATTAAACAAAGATTGGGATAACATTTTCGTAAGTGATGACATAAGGGTAAATACGGAGATATTATATAAAATATTGGAGATAATAGTGGAAAAATATATACCGAAGAAGAAAAGTAAACATCATTCATGCATACCAAGAGACAGAAGGATCTTGTTCCAGAAAATCAGAAAGTGGAAAAAAGGTCTTGCAAAAGAAAAAAATGCATGGAAAGTTATAGAACTAAAAAGTAAGATAGAAAATGCAGAACAAAAGATTATACAATCAAAAGAAAATGAAAAACGGGACTTGGAAGAAAAACCCTATTAAATATCAAGCAAAACCCCAAACTATTATACTCATATGCGAAGAAGATGAATAAAAGAAGAATAGAAATAGGCCCTCTGAGAATTGAAGGGAGATTAACGAATGAAAAAAAGGAAATTTGCAACATACTGGCAGAACGATATAAGAGAGAATTCACCCCTAGAATAGATAATGAAGATAATGATATAGAAGTAAGGGATGAAAATAGTGAATATTTAGCTGACATAGATATTAATGAAGCTGATATTGTGCAGGCTATTAATGAAATTAAAAATGGAGCTGCTGCAGGGCCTGATGGAATTCCTGCTATTTTGTTAAAGAAAGTAGTTCATTCTATCGCAAAGCCACTTGCAATATTATTAAGACAAAGTGTAGATACAGGCAAGATATATGATGAGCACAAATTAGCATATATTACCCCTACTTTCAAAAGTGGATCAAGACTAGAGGCAAGTAATTATAGGCCTGTGAGTCTAACATCACATATTATGAAAGTGTTTATGAAAGGGTAATGAAGAAAATATTATGAAACATTTAATAAAAAATAATTTGTTTAATAAAGGACAACATGGTTTCGTACCCGGAAAAAGTACACAAACCCAACTGTTAGTCCACCGTGAAAACATATCCAAAAAATATGAAAAGCGGAAATGAGATGTGGTTTATTTAGACTTTGCAAAAGCTTTTGATAAAGTAGACCATAATATAGGCGAAGAAAATTAGAAAACACAATATCGTGGATAAAGTAGGAAGATGGTTAAAAGAATTTTTACACAACAGAAAACAAATAGTTATTGCAAACGACGAGAAATCGGATGAAGCCAAGGTAATATCCGGTGTGCCGCAAGGTACGGTGTTAGCTGCAATACTGTTTTGTTATTATGATTGAAGACATAGACAATAATGTTAAGGATTCGGTAGTGAGTAGTTTCGCAGATGACACAAGAATAAGTAGAGAAATTAACTTGTGATGAAGATAGGAACGCTCTACAAAGAGACCTTAACAAAGTATATTGATTGGGCAGAGGTAAATAGGATGGTATTTAACTCTGATAAATTTGAATCAATAAATTATGGAGCAGAGAAAGAAAGCTATATGCATATAAGAGACCTAATAATGAGACCATCACAAATAAGGAAGCAGTTAAAGACCTTGGTGTGATGATGAATAGGAACATGTTATGCAATGATCAAATAGCAACTCTGTTGGCAAAATGTAAAGCAAAATGGGAATGTTGTTACGGCACTTTCAAAACAAGAAAAGCTGAACACATGATATGCTTTATAAAACATATGTTCGTAGTCCACTTGAATATTGCAATATGATATGGTACCCACACTATCAAAAGGATATTGCACAAATAGAGAGTGTACAAAGGTCCTTTACAGCTAGAATAGAAGAAGTTAAGGACCTAGACTACTGGGAAAGACTACAATTCCTTAAAATTATTAGTCTAGAAAGGAGAAGAGAACGCTACATGATAATTCAGGCATGGAAACAGATAGAAGGAATAGCAGAAAATATCATGGAACTAAAAATATCAGAAAGAGCAAGCAGAGGTAGATTAATAGTGCCCAAAACTATACCAGGAAAAATAAGGAAAGCACACAGGACATTAATCCACTACGCACCAGCATCGATAATGCAGCGTCTATTCAATGCGTTGCCAGCTCATCTGAGGAATATATCAGGAGTGAGCGTAGATGTGTTTAAGAATAAGCTCGACAAATATCTAAACTGCATCCCAGACCATCCAAGATTGGAAGATGCAAAATATACCGGAAGATGTACTAGCAACTCTCTGGTTAGACATTAGAGGTGCCTCACACTGAGGGACCTGGGGGCAACCCAAAAAAAGTAAGGTCTGGTAAAGGTCTCCTCTCTCTCTCTCTCTCTCTCTCTCTCTCTCTCTCTCTCTGATAGTCGTTTACATATCAACGAACCCACAACCGTACTCATTACTGTTCTTGGTTCGGGTGTAGAGTACCGTTTGTTAATAGGCATACGAGACGTTTAGTGTTTGTAGTTAAAGTCATGGAGACTCATTCATTGATACATGAAAAAAATTTCAGTTTTCGGTCCTGGATGCGTCGTGTGTGTGTGTTTCCCTCTTCTATAGGTCCGGTTCTGTTAGGGGTTGTATGCGACAAAAAATGAAGAAATATGCATTGTTAAATGAGAAAATCGGATGCAACCATCAGATTTGATTGTACTAACCAGAAAATAAAACATACGAGGCCAGGTTTCTCGAATTCACTTAGATGTTTTCTTTTTAAAAGTATTTTTTAAGGATTTACCTATTGTGAATGTGTGATTTGTATCGAAGGATTTGGTTATTTACACAGATTATGTATCTGTAGTTACGCTGGTAAACTAGTCCAGATCATGTAAGCTTGTATGGCAAACAATGAATAAACCTGACGGAACACAGGCTGGAAAGACTTACTAATAACATAATTGTTTATTGTTGGTTGCATTTTCGTACTGTTTCTCAAGAACATTTGAAATTAAGGCTAACGTTATGAGAGAGAGAGAGAGAGAGAGAGAGAGAGAGAGAGAGAGAGAGAGAGAGAGAGAGAGCCATTTATGTCGCACGCGAATGTCTTGGTAGCAGCATTCCTGGTAGAAGTTTTTCAACTAACCATAGAGTTGCTCAGAAATGCACATCGCCGTCATATGTTTGATGACAGCATTCCGCATGTGATGGAGCTCGTATTTCATGTGTTTCTGATGGACATATTTCCAGGTGGGGTCTGCTCACTATTTGCTGGTATGCTCATTCCACGTCTTTCAAGTTGGCTGTGGTCAGAGCCACAAAGAAACTACTGTAGGTATTTTTCTCTCTCAGCTGCCAGTGTAAATACAATCGTGCGCGCGTATATGTGTGTATTTAGTTAGAAAAGATATCGGTAGTATTTTTCCTTTCACCCTTGTCATAAGCAAGTGTCTTAAGTGGAGCGGGAAATGTCCATTTGCCATTGCAGAGGCCGTCAAATAATAAGAAACATACCACCTCAGCGGCCCATGACCTAATTTGGAGAAATCATTTGTAAGGGAGATGATTTTTCAGATTCCTTGCCGAATACGTTGGACGTTGAGATGCTTGTGGCAAATTTATGTGAATATTTATACACAGAGTGGATGCTTGCGAGACTGTAGCACGGCGAGTTTTTTTTTTTTTTTTTTTTTTTTTTTTTTTTTTTTTTGAAAACTTAAGAATTCGAAAAATGTTTGTTTATTCATGCCTTAGAATTCATTTTAGCGTGTTGTAAGATATATATAAAGTGATTATTTGAATATATCTTTCTGTAACACAATTCAACCAAATGAATATTGTAGTACCATATATCGGCAGCGCATTGGGTGTTTGCGGTAGTTGCCTTGTGTTGAATACGTACTTGAGTTTGTTTATGAATTTTTGTTTGTATTTTCTTGCAAATTTGATATTTATTTCTGTTGAAAATTGCAAGTCTTACATTCTTTTATACACTGTTTTTAACCCAATATTCAATATCCGATAGTTTAAATTTTTGTTCATTTTAGAATTTTGTAATATTAAATCAACACGTTTTGAAGTCAAAGATTATTTAAAAAACCGTATAGAAAACATTAATGTTCTTGTTATGTTATAATAATAATAATAATCAATAATAATAATAATAATACTAAATAATAATAATAATAATAATAATAATTAATATAATGTTTTATTTCAGCTCGGGGCCATATACATTGAGTATACAAGATACAGACAGTAACATACACAATCTAGATACATGAGATATGATAAAATAGAAAAAGAAAATGAATAATCGGCACTTATCCATAATATAGCTGAGGTAGCATAAAAGCTAGTAATCATCATACTGGTATAACAGTAATAATATTGGTGAGAAAAAAAAATATGCATTGCGAGTAATAACAGTTGGTGCACATATTATATAACTCAAATTTCAACTAGAGACCTTAGGTGGTTACAGTAGTCAGGTCCAGAGGGCTTAATACATAAATTAAATGTAAATAAAACTTTAACTTGATAGAATCACAGTAATAATGAAAAATTAAAATATCAGCAATAAATGTAATAATGACAAAAACTGCAGATGACATCTTGCCAATACAGAGATTAAGTCCTTTAGGGACAAAGGCCTCATTTTCCCATCTTTCCCACAATTTAGATCTTCTTCTTGCTTCACATCCTTAGGATGCTTTGTATGAGCGAGTTTGCTGCTGTTTCTCACTCGGGTTACCAGACTGGACATTGTTCGCCTAACAATGATTTTAAATTGTCCAGGTGGTTTTCAATGAACATCTGTGTGGCGGAGTGGTAGCGGGGAGTGTTTGTGAGGCGTCTCAGAATGTCATTGTGCACAACAGTGATGCGTCCTCATGGTCTCTCGGGTATAGTTCGTCCAGAGGGAACACCCATAGATACTGTAGCAGTACGAGCGGAATAGCAGCAGTTTTCACGTCTCGGTGACAGAAGGCAACCTCTTGCAATCATGTTGCCAGCTGCACATAGTTTACGACGCCTCTGTTCAATGTCTGCCGTATCTTTTAGGTCGTCGGTGATAATGTGACCCAAATACGGAAATTCGTGCACAAATTCCAACCGATGGTTTTTTCCGAGGAAAATTTGAGGTTCTGCAAATATCTTTAAGCGATCTCGGGAGTAGCGACATGCACTGGGTCTTGGTTTCGTTGTAGATTATATCAAATTCCTCTGCATATTGGCGGCAGGTGTCGATGAGTCGTTGGAGACCTTGCACTGATGGGGAAATCAGAACCATATCGTCGGCGTAACAGAGGTTGTTTATAGTTGTTTCATTGACGGTGCATCCGATTGGGAGCGAGTTCAGTTTGACATTCAAGTCATCTGTGTACGTATTAAACAGGTAAGGAGAGAGAATGCCCCCTTGCCGGAGCCCGTTTAGGGAGCCGAAGGTGTAAGATAACACGTTACCCCATTTGACACAGAATTGCTGTGTGGAGAACCAGCAATGTAAAATGCCAATTAGGTACAGGGGTGTGCCTCTTTTATGCAGCTTCAGGAAGAGCTTCAGGTAGTTTACTCTGTCAAATGCTTTTCTCACATCTACAAAACAAAGGAAAATAGGAGATGCTGATGATAGGTAGTAATTAAGCAATTCTCTCAGTATGTAGATGCAGGTGTCGGTTGAGTGGTTTGCTTTAAACCCGAACTGGTTGTCAGTGGTGTGTAGAAAGGGGAGAAGTCTAACTAGGTAGTAAATTTGGTAAGCTGGTAGTTGCGTACAGAGTTGGATTAATTTATTAAGCATAAGATCAAGAATCTTGTGGAACTTGGAATCCTGTTGAAAACGTATGAACTTCAGTTTGAGAGCATTCCTCATCGATTCAAGTATGGTTAGAAAAGCCAGAGTTTATGCGATACCGGTGCGGAGGATTTTTATCAATGTTTTTCCTTTTCACATAATGTTATGTGCGTCTCTTAAACTGAAAACATTAAGCAGTAAGTGAAGTTATTACAGCGAATTGAATTTTAACTCTCTCTCTCTCTCTCTCTCTCTCTCTCTCTCTCTCTCTCTCTCTCTCTCTCTCTCTCTCTCTCCGTATTTTATCTGCTGTGTCAAAATTATTTTTAATTTTGCTGAAATTTTTCCCTTCCAGCATCTTTAAAGATACCTGTTCAGTAAAGAGATCCGGTTGTCGTTAGCTCAGTCAGTATCATGTTTTTATGAAATCAGAATATTTATGTTTGCTTCTAAATCTATATCTTTATATATATATATATATATATATATATATATATATATATGTATATATATATATATATATATATATATATATATATATAATATATATATATATAAGGAACCAATGTATAGAGGAATCATTTGTATCTTATGTAGCGGTTTGCTTCTCCAGCGACCAGTTCCATTGGATATGCATTTAAATTTACAACAGCTCTAATTGTAGAAACTTCTTTTGACTATTCTATGCCAATGGGTTACAGGTCACCGTCATTGAATAGCTGAATGATTTTGCCCCCCCCCCCCCCCCCCCCCCCCCACCCCCCCCCCCCCCCCCCCCCCCCCCACCCCCCCCCCCCCCCCCCCCCCCCCCCCCCCCCCCCCCCTCCCCCCCCCCCCCCCCCCCCCCCCCCCCCCCCCCCCCCCCCCCCCCCCCCCCCCCCAAACAACAGCATGTTGATTCACATGTATTTCGTTATATTATGAAATTATTTTGCTATAAGTCTAACTGCTTGTATTGGTTCTTAGAAAGGGTAATTATACCTGATCTCTCTCTCTCTCTCTCTCTCTCTCTCTCTCTCTCTCTCTCTCTCTCTCTCTCTCTCTTCCCGTAAGTAGCCATCTTGCTTGGTGAGTCGTACCCACGTGAAGTCAGATTAATCAACAGATATCACAAGTTTAACATACGACTAGAATTTGAGAAATATCTAGAAGTGTTCGTGAACTATCGGTGATAAGATTAGTGTGAAAATAGTAGGATAAAGCGTCTTCTAAGTTAGTTTATCAAGTGTAATACTATAAATCAGAACAAGATGGCAGTAAGTTCCAACTGCGGGAAGAGGGGGCGTAATTTGGCGTGTCTAGCAGATTCGCAATACGATGAGGTAGCAGGAAGGGAACTGGCATTTCTCATCTATGAAATCAGCAACAGTCCTAACCAAAAAGATACAAAAGCATTCATAGATATATGAGAAGGATATAATCCTTCAAACTGGAACAAATCTAATGAAAACATCTTGAAAATAATTGAAGAAGTTCCAAATAAAATCCAAGTGGTCAAGAGACTCATAAAGAAAATATACATAAACCAACATATTCCGACAAAGAAAATGAATAAGGTGAATCTTGTGAATATCCTAATTGATGCATTAGGAAAAAGAATGCCAAAAGCATGCAAACTGTGTAAGGTTTGGTATAGCATAGTCAATCCACAAAACCTAATCAGAAAATGTGCTGCATGCAACATTCCGACCCATCCACAGTGTGCTGAAGGTAATACAGATTTGAGAAAAGATACAAGAATTTTTTTTTGTTCAACATGTCTATCATGGATAGACAATGTTATTAAATCAAGATTGAATGTACAAATAGTTGAGGATGAAGAAGAAGAGGAAGAGGAAGAAGAAGAAGAAAAAGAAGAAGAGGAAAACGGAAGAGAAGTAAACAAAAATGAAATGACAGAAAAAAATAAGGAAAACAAAGAACAAGATAAAAGTATGGATGCAGAGATACTCATTGATACTACATATGAGGCAATAAAGCAGCATACCTACGAAGAAATAAATTACGATATGACAACAGAAAAGCAAATCCCGAAGAGGCTCTACCCAGATCTATACAATGACGGGAAAGAGGAAAAATAGACAAGAAAAACAAAATCTGCAACCTTTTGAAAAGAGGGAATTGCAGATTTGGAGAAAGATGTTACTACAAACATCCTAAGATATGTCAAAACAAACCTATGAAATATATGGTAAATGTGCATACTTAGATGGATATGGGGATGATTGCAGAGATCTGCATCCAAAAATATGTAAAAACCTAAAAGAAGGAAAAGGATGTAAGTTCGACAAAAAATGCAAATATATGCACCCTGTAGCCATGAATCATAATCAAATAAATAACCAACCAAGTAATAAAATCCAAAATAAGAAAGAAACAAATAAAGAGAGAAATCAAGAATATCAGGTAAAAGAGAAAAGCAAACCACCAATGAGATATGCAGAGATGTCAGCAAAAAATTTCAAAGCATCAGCTCCGAAATTCTACTCAAGAGATAATAACTGTATTTATTATGCAAGAGGATATTGCAGAAACGGAGAAAATTGCAGATTCAGACACAAAATGAATAATTATGATGAAGGAAGATCAAATATTATGGAAAAGTTGGATTTTTTAATGTCAGAATTTCTGGAAATGAAAAAAAGAACAACATACCAGAACAGGAAAGAGACATGGGAAAATCCTTATTACTACCAGTATTAAATGAAGGAGAAAACACGCAAACCATCATAGTGATGAATGCGCAGGGTTTAGTTACGAGTAACTCAAAAAGAAAAATAGAGTACTTAGAAGAACTAACCCAAAATGAAAAGAAAATAGATATAATGAATATAAGTGAAACCTGGTATTCCCAAGAGACTGGGAATGATGATCAAATAAAAGGGTTCCAAACTTATAGATCAGATAGAAAAAATAGGAATCAAGGGGGAACCGCAATATATGGGAAAGACAAAAAACAAGGAAAATATATGAGAAATATAGTAACTCAGAATGTGAACTAATAGCGGTAGAATTTGAATCTGAAAAATTGATGAACATAGTAATATATAGACCTCCTAATACTAAAGAGTTTGACTTAATAATTGAAAATTTGGATGATATATGTAGAAATCACAAGGACTGGACTATTCTCCTATCTGGTGACTTCAACTTTCCTTTCGTAGAATGGAAAGAACGAATAGGAGATTGTGGTTGTACTTATACATATAAAAAAGAGAGTAATAGTAGTGCAGAAGATAAGAGGCAATTTGAAAAGCTATTAGATATGCTACTAGAATACAACATTCAACAAATAAATCACCTGCCAACAAGAAAGGAAAATACTTTAGACCTAGTATTTGTGAACGAGATGAATTATGTTAAAGAAATAATAGTTATAATGCGAATATTTCAGACCATAATGTCATAGAATTAACAGTTCATTCCAAAGCAAGTGAAAATAGAGATAAGCAAGAAATGAAAAAGTGGGAAGGATATGGAAAATACAACTTCTACAGTAAAAATATAAAATGGTCAGAAATTAATGAAGAATTAAACAAAGATTGGGATAACATTTTCGTAAGTGATGACATAAGGGTAAATACGGAGATATTATATAAAATATTGGAGAAAATAGTGGAAAAATATATACCGAAGAAGAAAAGTAAACATCATTCATGCATACCAAGAGACAGAAGGATCTTGTTCCAGAAAATCAGAAAGTGGAAAAAAGGTCTTGCAAAAGAAAAAAATGCATGGAAAGTTATAGAACTAAAAAGTAAGATAGAAAATGCAGAACAAAAGATTATACAATCAAAAGAAAATGAAAAACGGGACTTGGAAGAAAAAACCCTATTAAATATCAAGCAAAACCCCAAGCTATTATACTCATATGCGAAGAAGATGAATAAAAGAAGAATAGAAATAGGCCCTCTGAGAATTGAAGGGAGATTAACGAATGAAAAAAGGAAATTTGCAACATACTGGCAGAACGATATAAAGAGAGAATTCACCCCTAGAATAGATAATGAAGATAATGATATAGAAGTAAGGGATGAAAATAGTGAATATTTAGCTGACATAGATATTAATGAAGCTGATATTGTGCAGGCTATTAATGAAATTAAAAATGGAGCTGCTGCAGGGCCTGATGGAATTCCTGCTATTTTGTTAAAGAAAGTAGTTCATTCTATCGCAAAGCCACTTGCAATATTATTAAGACAAAGTGTAGATACAGGCAAGATTTATGATGAGCACAAATTAGCATATATTACCCCTACTTTCAAAAGTGGATCAAGACTAGAGGCAAGTAATTATAGGCCTGTGAGTCTAACATCACATATTATGAAAGTGTATGAAAGGGTAATGAAGAAAAATATTATGAAACATTTAATAAAAAATAATTTGTTTAATAAAGGACAACATGGTTTCGTACCCGGAAAAAGTACACAAACCCAACTGTTAGTCCACCGTGAGAACATATTCAAAAATATGAAAAGCGGAAATGAAACAGATGTGGTTTATTTAGACTTTGCAAAAGCTTTTGATAAAGTAGACCATAATATATTAGCGAAGAAAATTAGAAAACACAATATCGTGGATAAAGTAGGAAGATGGTTAAAAGAATTTTTACACAACAGAAAACAGATAGTTATTGCAAACGACGAGAAATCGGATGAAGTCAAGGTAATATCCGGTGTGCCGCAAGGTACGGTGTTAGCTGCAATACTGTTTGTTATTATGATTGAAGACATAGACAATAATGTGAAGGATTCGGTAGTGAGTAGTTTCGCAGATGACACAAGAATAAGTAGAGAAATTACTTGTGATGAAGATAGGAACGCTCTACAAAGAGACCTTAACAAAGTATATGATTGGGCAGAGGTAAATAGGATGGTATTTAACTCTGATAAATTTGAATCAATAAATTATGGAGACAGAGAAAGAAAGCTATATGCATATAAGGGACCTAATAATGAGACCATCACAAATAAGGAAGCAGTTAAAGACCTTGGTTTGATGATGAATAGGAACATGTTATGCAATGATCAAATAGCAACTCTGTTGGCAAAATGTAAAGCAAAAATGGGAATGTTGTTACGGCACTTCAAAACAAGAAAAGCTGAACACAGGATTATGCTTTATAAAACATATGTTCGTAGTCCACTTGAATATTGCAATATGATATGGTACCCACACTATCAAAAGGATATTGCACAAATAGAGAGTGTACAAAGGTCCTTTACAGCTAGAATAGAAGAAGTTAAGGACCTAGACTACTGGGAAAGACTACAATTCTTAAAATTATATAGTCTAGAAAGGAGAAGAGAACGCTACATGATAATTCAGGCATGGAAACAGATAGAAGGAATAGCAGAAAATATCATGGAACTAAAAATATCAGAAAGAGCAAGCAGAGGTAGATTAATAGTGCCCAAAACTATACCAGGAAAAATAAGGAAAGCACACAGGACATTAATCCACTACGCACCAGCATCGATAATGCAGCGTCAATTCAATGCGTTGCCAGCTCATCTGAGGAATATATCAGGAGTGAGCGTAGATGTGTTTAAGAATAAGCTCGACAAATATCTAAACTGCATCCCAGACCATCCAAGATTGGAAGATGCAAAATATACCGGAAGATGTACTAGCAACTCTCTGGTAGACATTAGAGGTGCCTCACACTGAGGGACCTGGGGCAACCCGAACAAGATGTAAGTAAGTAATGTAAGTAATATATATGTGTGTGTATATATATATATATATATATATATATATATATATATATATGATAGATAGATAGATAGATAGATAGATAGATAGATAGATAGATAGATAGATAGAGGGACCTGGGGCAACCCGAACGAGCTGTAAGGTCTGTAAGGTTATATTATATATTTATATCATTATAAATATGGATATATATAATATCTATATATATATATATAAATATATATAGGTTATCTATATTATATGTATACTTACATATACACATATATATTATATATGAAAAATAGTATACATACACATATATATATATATATATATATATATATATATATATATATATATATATATATAAAATATATGTATATTTCCATACAGAAATATATATATAGAAGTTTAACGATGGTGTATGTCGACATATATGCTTGTGTCGCAGTGAAATCCTCTAAGGCAGCCGACCGCCAAAGGGCATCTGATTGGAGCTGAGCAAGTACTTCATAGGCATGTAGACGGCGGAACGGTATTCGATAAGTATCACTGTGACAGATCAAGAAGTGTAGTTAGGTATGTCGCAAATCAGAATTAAGCGAGTCTAATGCAGCTAAGCAAAGATTCGTTTCTTTCAGAACGGCGACTTAAGTATTTTTATTGGGACCCGATATAAATGACCGGGTTTTCCAAAGGTATTTCGTATCTGTAAGCCTTGATCTTCCCGCGCTGCAAAGCAGTTTTATTTTAGTAGGCGTTTATCGTGTCACCGCGTACATTTTAATATTCGTAAGAAGTATAATTACGAAGCATTAGAACCGGGAAAAGTAGTCAATGAAGGAAGGGTGGGATAGGGATTGTGTGCCATCACGGTGATCCTTGTTCGCAGCACGGCACAGAGTTGGCAGTCGTATAAAAGCCGTTGACTGCCTCAAGAGCTTGGTATTTCTCGTGATCACAACCATGGGGACATTTCAGTTTTATTGGGCCCATCTGCATATCCCCTTTCTAGCAGAGAGAGAGAGAGGAGAGAGAGAGAGAGAGAGAGAGAGAGAGAGAGAGAAATCTTATCAATACATCGTTCATTTACCCTTTGTAATGAATGTGTAGTTATTTGCCAAGCGGAAAGTCACGGTCTAACCTTTACCTGTTGTAGTGTAAGATCTTCAGAGGAAAAATACCTTGGCGATGAAAGAGGAGGCATTTTGGGAACAAGTGGAGTTGAAAGGCTACGTGGTGAAGTGTCATTCAGATCCTATTCAGTCTTCAGGGAAATGAATGTCCTTGGTGGTTGTGACAACGAGTTAAGCACATGTTCTGCCAAAGCGAGTTGCACATTGCTTGCAACAAGTATTTGAATCGGTGGTTACCTCTAAAGTTTATAAAGCGGTTGTTTGGCTGTTTTTTTTTAGTTCTTTTCCTACATCGTGGATCTTATGAAAATCTTTTTCCTCATGACCGAAGCTTTCTATATTATATAATATATTATGTGTGTGTATGCATGTATGAATGTGTATTATATTATATATATATATATATATATATATATATATATATATAGTATATATATTATATATGTATATATATATATATAAATATGTATGTATGAAAATTATATATATATTATATATATAGATATATATATATAGATATATATATATATATATACCCATGTTTTCATGTGTTAATTTTCATGTGTAATTTTCATACATGCAGCAGTGAACTCAAAGTATTTATATGAGAGGGTTAAGAGTTTAACGAGCAATCAAATATGTGCTTTATGCAAAAGAATTTGCTAAGGGGGAAACACACCTACAAAGAAATACAACTCTAACAAAATTAAATGAATACTTAAATTGTATATGAAATGCCCTAGATGCGCATTCGAAAGACCGGGGTCGGTCCCGTTGTGAGTCAGAAATTAATTTCTGTGATACATGTTTTCATGTGTTAATTTCATACATGAAAACATGTATCACAGAAATTAATTTGACGGGACCTCGGGATTCTGAACCAAAACCGAATGCGCATCTAGGGCATTTCATATACAAATTTATAGTATTCATTTAATTTTGTTAGAGGTTGTATTCTTTGTAGGTGTGTTCCCCTTAGCAAATATACTTTTGCATAAAAGCACATATTTTATTGCTCTTAAACTCTTAACCCTCTCATATAAATACTTTGAGTTCACTGCTGCATGTATTTATCACCTCACTATACGGCCTGTATTCGTCGACCCTTTTAGACTCAGGTGACTTACATTTTTGTCATTTGAAAATATACCTTATTAAAATCATCTAGAAATGCGTAGGCCTCTAAGAAAAATCTTTTGAAAAACTTATTAAAATCTCTACAAAAGCGTCAGCGCCCTCTAACGAAAAATCTGAAAATACTTATTAAAATCATCTACAAAGCGTCAGCGCCTGTAACGTGCCGTCAGCGCCTGCTAACGAAAAATCTTTTGAAAATATACCTTATTAAAATCATCTACAAATGCGTCAGCGCCTGCTAACGAAAAATCTTGAGGCCGACATCACGAGATGTTTGCTGTATGTGATGTAACTGGTATGATGAGTATATGACTAAGGATGTCTTGTTTATGTTAGTATGGTGTCTGTTTTTAGCACATTTTTGCAATGTTGTGGCAGTGCATTTCAGTAGAAGATAATTTTATAATATTTAAAAAAGATTTGACACTCTCTCTCTCTCTCTCTCTCTCTCTCTCTCTCTCTCTCTCTCTCTCTCTCTCTCTCTCTCTCTCTCTCATGCATAGGGCTAAAATCAATAGAAATTAGTGTATGAATATTTGTGGCTTTACTATACAGTATCTAGGATCCATTGCTAAAATTCATTGTTATTAAAATACGGTATATATGTTCTTTAATATGTACCTTATCGCGTTTTATTTTTAGTTACGAATATATGTAAATTTATAGTTATTTTTTAGTGGAGGGTAACTTTATGGTATGTGCACACACATGCGTGATACCTCTCTCTCTCTCTCTCTCTCTCTCTCTCTCTCTCTCTCTCTCTCTCTCTCTCTCTCTCTCTCTCTCTCTCTTGGCCTACGTAGTGAATTATGTATCTTTTCGTTAGTTAATGTTGTAGGTTGTAATGAGAGAGAGAGAGAGAGAGTGAGAGAGAGTTATAAGAAACGATCTTCTCTCATGCACATCGCTATTTGTAGGCAAAGAATTTAGATGAGTTTGTGGAAAAAAGTTTTTTTTTTTCTTTATTTTTATTTTTTTGTAACTTATCCTCTACTACTTAATAGCTATACAGTACGATATCTTCGTATTTATTGATGTAACATAATTGTCATTATTGTTAAAATAAGGATTATTTTCTTGAACGTAGCACAATTCTGTGCCCTCTCTTTGGACTCCTTGCGCAGTGGGAGCGTAATCATCTTACAAAATGAGTGACCTTCGCTCGATTCACATACCAGATGAAGAAGGATGACTTGGGCGGGTTCCCTGAAATCCAGTAGCTGTCAGTAGAGCTTTGTATTTTCCAGCTAAGGTCTTCTGCGTCGTAACTGGCATATGTATCAAAATTGTAAATATAATCCAAAACCATAGTTTTAATTGGTACAAAAATTTGCATGATGATTTATTTTTGGTAAATGGTATTTTCTGCAGCAAACTGTAAAAATATCTGTTATTGGCCATCTTTAGTTTTTTCATTTGCATATTTGTTCTTTTCTTTTATTACTTTTCAGTCCTCACAGAGATTTATAATTTTCTTTACCTTTTTGTGCTTAAATGCCTAGTAACAGGCCTAGTCATGTTAGTTTTGTAAGGCGTTAAAAAAATAATATATTACTATTCCTGTATTTTTATGGATATTATTTTATGCCAACTTGACACATTTCTGTTATGTGGACTTGTAATTTTTATTGTTTTCCTTTTTTAAACGTAATGCGATAAAGTAGACATATCAAGTTTTAATTTCAAGTCAGGATCACCTTCCAATCAAAGAAAGTAAATTTACATGTACCCTTCAAAGAAAATATTACTTAACACGAACTGTCAGCCAAAAGATTGAATTTAGAACAGACGCTGATTTGACAATGGGCTGAAATCGAATTGTTCAATCTTTGTACCATAGAATGACCAATTTAGGATTTTTTTTTTCTTTTTAGCATCGATTGGCATGTAACTAATATGTGAACTCCAGTGCTCCTGTGTGTTTACTTTTCCCCTGTTTAGTCCAAGTTATTCTCACTTGAAATCAGGTTTTCCCTGCTGGGGTCTTTGTGAGCTTACCCACACTTACCAGAGTGATTAGTGCATCATGAATGACCGAAAAGGCTGGTTAAACCGAGACTATATATATTTGTAATCTAATCGACTATATTAATATTTTGTAATTCTAATCGAGGACTAATATTTAATAAAATTTGTTAATCTAATCGAGGAACTAATATACTAATTCTGTAATCAATCGAGGGGACTAATATATTTGTAATCTAACCGAGACTAGATATATTTGTAACTAACGAGACTATATATAATGCATCTAAACCGAGACTATATATATTTGTATCTACGAGAATACTATATATTTGTAACTAATCGAGGACTATATATATTTGTAATCTCATCGAGACTATATATATTTTGTAATCTAACCGAGACTATATATATTTGTAACTAATCGAGAACATATCGAGCTAATATATATGTAATCTAACGAGACTATATATGTAATCTAACGAGAACTATATATATACTTTGTAATCTAACGAGATATATATATTGAAATCTAACCGAGACTATATATGTGTAATAAGTCTAATCCGACGACTATATATATTTGTAATCTAATCGAGACTATATATATTTGTAATCTAACCGAGACTATATATATTTGTAATCTAACCGAGACTATATATATTTGTAATCTAATCGAGACTATATATATTTGTAATCTAACCGAGACTATATATATTTGTAATCTAATCGAGACTATATATATTTGTAATCTAATCGAGGCTATATATATTTGTAATCTAACCGAGACTATATATATTTGCAATCTAACCGAGACTATATATATTTGTAATCTAATCGAGACTATATATATTTGTAATCTAACGAGACTATATATGCATCTAACGAGACTATACTAATCGAGACTATATATATTTGTAATCTAATCGAGACTATATATATTTGTAATCTAATCGAGGCTATATATATTTGTAATCTAACCGAGACTATATATATTTGTAATCTAATCGAGGCTATATATATTTGTAATCTAACCGAGACTAAATGTAATCGAGACTATATATATTTGCAATCTAACCGAGAATATATATATTTGTAATCTAATCGAGACTATATATATTTGCAATCTAACCGAGACTATATATATTTGTAATCTAATCGAGACTATATATATTTGTAATCTAATCGAGACTGTATATATTTGTAATCTAACCGAGACTATATATATTTGTAATCTAATCGAGGCTATATTATTCTGTTAATCTAACCGAGGATATATATTTGTAATCTACCGAAGGACTATATGTATTTTGTAATCTAATCGAGGCTATATATATTTTGTAATAACTATATATATTTGGAATCTAACCGAGACTATTATGATTTGTAATCTACGAGACTATATATATTTGTAATCTAATCGAGACTATATATATTTGTAATCTAACCGAGACTATATATATTTGTAATCTAATCGAGACTATATATATTTGCAATCTAACCGAGAATATATATATTTGTAATCTAATCGAGACTATATATATATGATTTCATCTAACCGATACGAGGACTATATATATTTTGTAATCTAATCGACTATATATATTTTAATTTCTAATCGAGACTATATATATTTGTAATCCTAATCGAACTATATATATTTGTAATCTAACCGGACATATATATTTGTATGTAATTAACCGAGACTAATATATATTTGTAATCTATCGAGACTATATATATTTGTAATCTAATCGAGACTATATATATTTGTAATCTAATCGAGACTATATATATTTGTAATCTAATCGAGACTATATATATTTGTAATCTAACCGAGACTATATATATTTGTAATCTAATCGAGACTATATATATTTGTAATGTAATCGAGACTATATATATTTGTAATCTAACCGAGACCATATATATTTGTAATCTAATCGAGACTATATATATATTTGTAATCTAATCGAGACTATATATATATTTGTAATCTAATCGAGACTATATATATATTTGTAATCTAACCGAGACCATATATATTTGTAATGTAATCGAGACCATATATATTTGTAATGTAATCGAGACTATATATATTTGTAATCTAATGTGTATGTGATTTCTGAAACGACAAGTTCTCATATCCGTTGTTCTTGATGAAATATTTTTGCTTTTTGTGTAAGTAATTCTTGGGATCTTTATATTTTAGGCGGATTTGTTCTTCAAGTGATCGTTTCTTTTCCCGAACGGTGGCCATCTTAATTTAGAGTATTAGCTGAAGAAATGCTGTTTGGCATTACCCCAGTCTCTCTTCAACAGGAAGGTTTCTCATTTAGTGCTTAGTCTTCAAGATAATTTCATTCTAATCACTTTGTATAGCATCAGTGTCCACACGTTGCTGTGGTGCCGAGGATTTCTTCCTCCCTAATACTCAGAGATTTTGACGTCCCTTTATTATGACTTGTGGGAACTGCCTTCTTGCAGTGTAATTAATGCTGATGCTCATGAGGCTGAAGTAGGTTATATAGTCGTGTACCATTGACTTGTTTTTGTTTATTGGCTGGTTAATTGATTTTTTTTTCCTTTTCCTTGTATGGGCATTCTATTCTGTGGAAGTTTGCTTTGCTTGTGTATGGCTTCGTGGTCTTGTTTATGCATGGTTGTAAGTTTTGAATAATGACAATAATAGTACCTCAACTATATAAAACGCAATATATATAATTATTTTTAACATCATGAATGTTAGATGTACATTATCGCAAATATCCGATTTCACCTCGTAAGAAATGGAAATTAATTGGAGGAATATATATAGCTATCTTTCTCTTTAGGTTCCTAATATGGCCGACCTTCTGGTGTTCGCCTTTAGCCGAGGTAACTAAATCTGCTGCTTCGAAATGATTGTCAATAAACCTTACTCTCACTTTGAAGATGTTTCCTGTAGTGTCAAGAGCGGCAACTGCATGAGCAGTAGTTCAGCTTTTTATTGAAAATTTAGACTCGTGAACCAAAACATGAAGCATTTTATATCCTGATCGATATTGAGGGTAGGGATCATGCAATGAATTTTGAATGTTCTTTCTTGACCTGACAAGAAAAAGGTATAAATATTCTTTAAAATCTCGTGAGTCATTTCCTCAGAAGCATTGATAATTAATTGTAAGTTCCACGTCGTTCACAAGGGATGCAGCCTCTTGATTGTTAATTTATAATATTTAAATTTTCTATAACTTTAGTGGTGGAGTGTATGTTTGTGCCCATATGCATGTTCATGTAACAGGGTACGTCCAGGCTCTACGTTGGAGGTAAATACAGCCTGACTTTTGGCTATGCTGACAGCTTTTCTTTATCAAGCTTTACTGAAGTATCGTAAAGTTGGTTCTCCTCCTGCTTCAGTCATTCGAGATTCATATCGTCTGAGGATGATATTACAGCGAATATTTTGCTGGCGAGATAGCTATCCAGGCTGGGGTTAAACCCTGAATAAGGAAAGATAAATAGGACGATCTCGGCCACGCATTGGAACAAGTTGTATGACGCTGCTAAGTTGGCCGCTGTCGTGATGGCTTACAGTTATACCAAAGGCAGTTTTAGTCGATGCATTTTATCAAGGATAAAAGTAAATAAGTTACAGCAGCTAATGCCTCCGTGAAAGCTTGTGGTTGTCTGTCGTTTCTTCCATACATTGTATTTTATTTATCTTTAGATGATTACTATGTAGATAGAGGCCTGAGTGTGTCGTATCAGTGTATCCATCGGTAGATAATCGTGTCATTTATTCTGGTGGATTCCCAAGAGTGATTATGCCAAGTTCTTGTGAGAAATTGTTGTACGTTCTCTGCCCTCGTTCTCAGGAGTCAGAGTCGAACGAAGCTTTCTTTTATCCTTATCCTCATCTTCTGGTGCAGTTTAATCGCCTTCCTTCCGAAATTGCATTTCCCATTTCTTTCAACATCCTCATGTGTATCTTTCCCTCCTTCGCTGTAGACTTCACCAACCTAAAATACGAGCTAATAGACATACTCTGGCAACACGTGTCAGTGCTCCATCTTTGGAAACCTCCTTATGTGCACACCTTTATGTTTGCGTATCGCTTGGCATTATGATCGCCTCGGCCGGAATCTGGGTATTAAATGTGTACCCCGTCATGATTTATGGGCAATAACTAACTGGAATTCACGTTGTTGCCCAGTGAGGAAAAGGGAACGATAATATCTTTATAAATCTAAAATCGAAAAGCTCCAAATTAAGTTGGTCCAATTAACCCGTGTACCAGAACGCGGCTCCAAATATGGGAATGCACACTTGATAGATTTCCGTGTGATAATTGATATTTGTATCGCTTTTATGAGTAATTAAAATCCGTCGGTTTTGCAAGTAAGGCTTGATTTTACTAAGACGTTTAACTCTTCTTTCTCTTCCTTTTTTCTCATCTCCAGAAAAGGGATCGGCCCTAGGGGAGTGGGATGGAGAACGAGAGGTTTTTAATAGCCACTCCGAAGATTTGGAAAACAGTGCGGTTTTGTCTTAGAATCCAAGACACATATCTAAGCTTCATTAAGGATATCTTTAGTTTCTGTCGGGAAAATCAAGAGGTTCTATTGTCTAATTAGGAAATGGCCCCCCCCCTCTCTTTTTTTTGGGGGGGAAGGGGAGGGGGTTTAGTCTCCGAGCTGCAGATATTCTTTACAGACAACTCGCGGATCATCATTTGGCTATGATATGAAGTTTTGTTGAATTTATTCTTTTATTACGTGAGACAAACGATGTTCATTTCCTTAGATGATTTTATGGTGTTACCGAATAACAAGTTTTTTAACTCGCATAATCAAGCTGTATAATATCGAAAATACATATATGTATATATAATGTGTGTTTGTGGTGTATATATATATATATATCTATATTATATATATTATATATATATATATATATATATATATATATATATATATATATAGATATTATATATATATATATATATATATATATATATATATATATATATATATATATACACATATACATACATATATGTGTGTTTAATTTCATATTCATTCAATATATATATATGAATAACTTAATCACGACATATATAAGACCTTTAATTATAAATGTGTGTGTATATTTATATATAGTAGGATGCATGGATAGGAAGAACAGTCAGCTCATGACTGACAATATGTTAGCTGCGCTGCGGGATCACCCATATCCCGTCTTTTCTGGCTAAAAAGACACAAAAAAAATCACTAATTAAAACTTACATTAGAGTTTACAAAATTAAAATGCTTTAAAGATTGAAAAATGACATTGACAATACAAGAAACAGATTACCTTCAGCAGTAAAGTCCTAAGGATGGAAGCTCAAGGCGAGAAAACAAGGTTGGGAAGTAAACAAGAATGGGGGGAGGGTACTAGGCTATGTACAAGGGGTTAGAGGTTAAATGGTTGTTGAGTGATGGAACGATTTTCTTAATAGCCAAAGATTCTAAAATATTAAGGAGGTGCGCCCTCTGTGTCGTGGTCACTATTTCAAAATTTTTGTATTCTATCGGGTTTTTGCAAATTAATGAATGATTCCTAATGTTGAGCATCTCAGGTTTAGCTAGTTTAAGGCCAGTACGATAGCTTAATCCACTGTGGCAATCTGCCCTCACTTTGAGCAATCGGCGCAAAATACTTCCGACTAAATCTGTTGCAGACTGCAACAGCGAGTTTACTTGTACACGACGCCCGACTGACTGCACCAAAGGAGGGAGGGAGTCGCTTCTTGTGTCTGAAAAGGTTACCGAGACTTTTGGGATTCTTCAATGTCAAAATTTGTTTTAGAGTTCGTAAAAAACCACTATTATGTACAAAAGGAAAGGAAAAGTACCATCCCGATTTAGGAATATCGAAGGAGGGGGGGGGGGGGGGTGGGCGTGGCTAAAATAAAATGGTTACGTAAAATGTCGTTTCCTTTATGTTGGAATAAAGACAAGGGAAAGCAATTTTATTTGAAATATTTTTGTAAGAGGGAAATTTCGTTATGAAAGAAGGACCAGTCAGAAGAAAGTGAAAGGGTTCTATAGATGAGGGTTGTTAAGGAATTTAGCTTGATAAGCCAAGCCAAGCCATGTTAAGTACTCTGAAAGCCAAGCAAAGTCTAACCATGCCAAACCAAGCTCTCTAAAAGCCAAGCCAAGCCAAGCCAAGGAAAGTCATGCAATGCCAAGAACTCTAAAAGCTAAGTCAAGCCAAGCCATGCCATGCCATGCCAAGCGCTCTAAAAGCCAAGCCATGCCATGCCAAGCACTCTAAAAGCCAAGCCAAGAACTTTAAAAGCCAAGCCTGGCTGCCAAGTCAAGTCGTGCCATCTAAAAGCCAAGCAAGCCAAACCAACCCACGCCATGCCAAGCCAAGCCAAGCCAAGCCAAGCACTCTAAAAGCCAAGGAAAGCCAAGCAAAACTAAGCCATGATATGCTGAAAACTAAAAGCCAAGCCAAGACAAATCTATCCAATCCATGCCATGCCAAGCACTCTAAAAGTCAAGCTAAGCCAAGCCAAGTCATACCATGCCAAGCACTCTAAAAAACAAGCCAAACCAAGCCATACCAAGAACTGTAAAAGGCAAGCTGAGCCCAGCCAAGCCAAGCCAAGCCAAGCCAAGCCAAGCCGTGCCAAGCACTCTAGAAGCCAAACCAAGCCAAGCAATGATATGTGCTAAGAACTCTAAAGCCAAGCCAAGCCAAGCCAAGCCATGCCAATGCCATGCCAAGAACTCTAAAAGCCAAGCCGAGCCAAGCCAAGCCAAACCATGCCATGCCAAGAACTCTAAAAGCCAAGGCAAGCCAAACCATGCCCCTCCAAGAACTCTAAAAGCCAAGCCGAGCCAAGCCAAGCCGAGCCAAGCCAAGCCAAGCCATGCCATGCCAAGAACTCTAAAAGCCAGGCAAAGCCAAGCCAAGTCATGCCATGCTTAGAGCTCTAAAAGCCAAGGCTTATAGTATTCCTTAAATGAAATATAGCCTCTAAGAAGTAGCGCAGGATAACAAGTATCCGGTAGAATAACACAACCCTTAATCAGTCGTAGATAAAAACCTTAATTCAACTTGAGAAGTTTGAAGCGAAGCAAGCCACGGTCGTCAGCGAACTGCTTCACTACAAAACTGATGATAAGTGTAGAGACAAAGAATAAAGTTTGATAAGCTTTGACACTTGTATATTATTAAGAAGGAAAACATATTTGATATAACATTTTGCTTAGGGTTCATAAAAAAAAAAAAAAAAATATTCCATAGGCTCTCATAGAAGACGTAGTAATTGGGCAGAACCATTGTTACAAATTGCTGTACAGCTTAGGCAAGAAAACAGGGGTTAGCCAGAAAACTGAACGATGTTCTGTATAGTGAGAACAAACAAAAATGCACGATGGAGTAGTTTGCATCACCTCTCTTATACATTATCTGGAAATGCCATCAATTTCAAAGACAAATATCTCTTATTTGATATTCCCAGTGTTTTTCTCCAGGAGTAATGCGAGCTGTATATTCTTACAATGAGCTCCCTTCGCCAGTCATTTGGCAGTTTCATTGTATGTAAATGGATACCAGAAGCGCAATGTGGTTTCATTGAATATGTTTAAGATTGAATAAGAATGAGGTTGGTGAACAGAAAGTGCAGAGGCAATGTATTATCTTAGAGGAGAATATTCATAGCAGTAGGTCGGTGCCTTTTTGACCAAATCGCAGCAATTTTTGAGTGGGCTTTGTTGACCTCGGATGTTTATTTGTGGTTTTATAGTTGTAATACACGTTATATTTTATCTTTTTATCTATTTGATGAGTTATTTATTTATTTTGTACAAAAAGCGTCTCTCTGTCCCATTGTTAAAATCTACTGATTTCCTTCAAATTCTGTTCACTTTAAAGGATCATTATATGATATGAGATGACTTTGAATATTGCTTGTTTGGTTGAAAGAGAAATTTGCTCTGAATATTACTTGTTTGCTTTAAAGAGAATTTTGCTTTGAATATTGCTTGTTCGGTTGAAAGAGGATTTTGCTCCTCTTATCTGTTGCTGAAATAGAGTGAATATCTATTCAATGATCCAGCACATCCCTACCCTCTCTCTCTCTCTCTCTCTCTCTCTCTCTCTCTCTCTCTCTCTCTCTCTCTCTCTCTCTCTCTCTCTCTCTCTCCGCCTTATACACTATAAAGTGGGATATTTATGGTTTTATAGAACGCAGTTGAATAGTTACCGTCAAGTATATTCCAAGCAAGCTTTTTTTATGTGGGTAAGGTACTTTTAAAATTTTGCGAGACAGATTTTGCGTGAGCTAAAGTAGATCATCGTAAGAAAATATTTTTAGTTGCTAATAACATCATTATAACTTTTTATCTTTAACAGAAACAGGTAAGGTGGGAAAAATTTTCGTGCATGTATAAAAAGATACTGAAGAATTCCCCCTGGAACTTAGTGTATCAGAATATAGAAAACAAAACCCTTGCTGCTGGGTAGTGAATAAATGAAGCAAGCTTGCAATAGTTCATAAGCCCAAAATTAGAATTGATCAACAACATGAACCGTTTAGTTGTCATTTTCGGAGTGAATGTTGCATATTATGTAAAATTGATGTTTTTTTCTGTGAACTTGAGCTGTAACATTTAAACGTTAAACATGGTCAACTTGATTATTAGGGAAATGTTCTAATTTATCCAATTTATCAGAACGCTACGGAGTTCCTCCCCCAACGAAAAACAAATGGCTGCTCTTGGTGTTGACACTGAAAAAGTCTGGCTTGTAAAAATAGCTCTCTATAAAATTCTTCGAGTTGTACTACGCATGCCGTTTGTTTTCGAGGCCTTTCAACAGTCTTTGTACGACGAGATAAGAGTGGTCAAATGAGAGAACTAGAGAGTAACAGATTAAGGAGCTGATAAAGAAAGCGGTTTTGATTTCTATCGTCCCTTGACATAATGCCAAAAAATGCCTTGAGGCATCGTGGATGCTACAGTATAGAAGTCTGGGTCATAAAACAAATAGATGGGAAATTGTTTAGATGTGAACTACGCACACACTGTCGGTCAGCGGAGCACCTATGCGGCCATCAAAGAAAATTAAAGAGCGAATTGCACGTTCAGTCAGAGAATGGTTAAGGAAACAAGTGACAAGCAAGTCATCCACTGAGGGGGAATGTAAGCAGTTAAGCCTAAATTTACAAGAAAATATACAAATACGCTGAGCAAGTGTCAAATGATAGTTTCCAACTTATTATCATGCAAATCTTACCTTTGTTTAGGTTCAAAGTGGCGTATGGTTGGCTACATACTGACACCTTTTCTTGAGGTTTATGATTTAAATGCTTTGTGATAAAGATCAACATAACTGGAATGGTTATGATGGTGAACACCGTATTGTGTAAAGGACCCAGCTACTGATTTTTGAAAAGCAAAACGTAATGGTATATACTCACATAGAAGTGAACAATTTCGCAAATAGTTCGACAGCTTATGGTATATTTAGAACATAGCTTAGTTTTTTTTTATTTCAGTACCCAAGTTTTTTTTCTTTGTACGAATTTTCTAATGTACAAGAAACATGTACGTGCGTATATTGGCCTGTACCATTCATAACAGAAGGAGCAGTAATAATAATGATAATGACAATGATGATCATCAACATTGTCATATGTAAACCTAAGGAGAACATGAAAAGCAAATGGAAAAATTGAATGCCCTGTAAATAAGATGACCTACTCGTAAAAAATTTGCCTCATTATGCCATAAAGCCGTAGAAAGTTAACGAACCTAAAGAGACTAGTTTTCTAAACGTCTATTCAGACAGGAAGTTTAAACTGGAAGAAGAAAAAAATTAGTTACTGGAAATGAAATCATAAATACATGAGTCTTTTTCAGATTACTAATCGTCTCCTTTATGGTTATTCATCTTGTTTTATAAAGTCACTCATTTTTGTTAAGGCTGGAAATGAAATCATAAATACATGAGTCGTTTTCAGATTACTAATCGTGTCTCCTTTATGGTTATTCATCTTGTTTTATAAAGTCACTCATTTTTGTTAAGGCTCTGAGGAAAGAAGGTGTTGGGCAGTGTGTCACAGTTGCTATTCTATTGGTTGTGGCAGGCTCATTCTTTCGTCCAGTGACAGGTTTTGAAATGCTTTATCGTAAGCCCGGTTTCTCCTTCCTGAAATCTTGGTTTCCTCTGCTAAGCCTTTCTACTTCATTTTCTGTTACTCCCAAGAAAACCGACCTCTTCATTTTCCATCATGTTTTCATTGTCAGTATTAAATTCCGCTGCTAATGCAACTGACAAGTTCTAATAGGCTGTGAATTCAGATCCATTAAGCCGTCCTGTTCCCTTGTTATTCGTTTGTATCTTCGGCATCAGATGTAAAATATAGTAAAGTTGAATGCATTGTCTATTAGCGTGCGTTGGATAAGAGATAAGATAGGCCTTTATCTGGCTAGTCCGGCGCCTAAGCTGTTAAGAGAGAAATTCCAAGAGCCTTACAGGTTTTTTGTTCATGACGCCAAGACATTAATCAGACCTCGGTCTCAAGTAACTGTTGTTTTTCTGTCAGCTGTTCTTGACACAGCTTTAGTTATTGGGGTCTTAATTTATATGCGCTCTTTCTGTCGCCTATATCCATGTGTGCGTTTGTATGTGTGTGTATTTGTGTACGTGAATGTAAAAGTGCACTTGAGTTTCCAAACTCTCGAAGGCAAAAACTGATGTGTGCTAACTCTTGAATAGTGGTATTGTTCATCACTCCGTATAAGGAGGTAACACTTGGTCTGTCTATGTGTACGTCAATTTTGCTATCTTCTGAATTTAGATCTGCAGAAGAGAGATATAAGGCGAGAGATAAAGCAACAAGCGTGTGTCTGTTCACTATTTCTTTGTACATATGCGTCCCATTTATTAGCCCTTAAACGGAAGAATACGATTTTCTCAAAACAGTGAATGAACCTCGGAGTCTTGCATGACATTACAAAATTGCGCTTTCTTTTGCAAGCCTTTTTTTTTTTTTGTAGGATCATTGATCAGTCTTGGAAAATGTTTTTATTATTATTTTTATTATTGTTATAATTATTATTATTATTATTATTATTATTATTATTATTATTATTATTATTATTATTATTATTATTATTATTATTATTATTATATTATTCTTTATACGCAGGAAAAGTTAATGCTGAATATTAAAGTCCACTGAAAATTTAGATAGTAAAATAAAATAAAAAAATGAAAGAAAAATTGATAATCTGATGAATTTTTTATAAATATTTTGAAATGAACTTACATTAACTTGAATATGAGAAGGTTAACATTATATATATATATATATATATATATATATTATATATATATATATATATATATATATATATATATATAATCTATGACGGTGACAGTACGTACCAAGCACACACACCTCAGAGACTAGATCAGCCCGCGTCGCTCAGGTCTTAATTTTGTCTCTTTGATTTAGTGCCTCTTTCAGGATAAGCTATAACGTGATCATGTGATTTCTGATTTAATCTCTTTTAGCACGCAATCCAGTCGCTTTCCTTTCAGGTGGTCTGTATGCTTAATGGCTTTCACCTGGGGTGGTAACCTTCCCAACAAGTTTCAGAGATAATTAATTTTTCCCGGTAATTATGAGGGAATCTGTTCATGTGGAGAATTGCATGTTTTACATGGATTGCCTTTTGCTGTTCTAGGAAGGGGCTATCAAAATCATCTATTTATTGAATTAGTTTTTAATGTGATTACTATTTACCATTAGAAAAAATGGTTATCTTTCATATATGATTAACCTTGTAATTGATTTTGTTTTGATGATAAATATTACTGCCCTCATATGCTGCTGTGAGTTTTCTAATAGTACTCATACTTTTTACTTTGTTCTTGATTTTTGTTTATTTTCATTACGTATCATTGTTTAATTTACAGTTATGTCAAGAGAAGTGGCAGAAACATTAGGTACCTGCACTCTATGAAAAGAACTTTCGAGGCGAACTATTTGTTTGAAAACAGAAATTTGTAGACGTATATTTTTAGCAAGTTATTTAAGCCTTTAGCCCCTTATTTAAATATTCTCTTCCCATTGCTCTGTGACTTCTCTTATTAAATCCACCTGCGTATTATTTAGGGATATTCACACTCGCATTTGATTTATGTCCAAAGTTGCCTTTTGGCTTTTTTGCGAAGATCATTATGCCAATGGAAATAGGAAACGATTAGCTAAGAAGTAGGGGATATGTGAAGAACGAAGCAGCCGCACCCCAGATTATAGTCTGTTTTAAGTTAGTTGTGTTAATAATGTTAATTTTACAGCTTCAATAATTTTACACGTAGTCCCTGTTCTTTAAGTCGCCATCTCTTCATAGGATGAGGTAATTTTTTTCGTAAGTAAGTTAAGTACAGTAATATATGTATAAAATATGTACATATATAATATATATACATACATATATGTATATGTGTATGCATATTTATATACACACACATATATATGTCTGTATAAATATTATATATTTATATATGCATAATATATCCATTATGCTTAACTCCTTGGCAATGTCTGAGTAAAGACGAAAGCGCTTGGATTTCTGACTATCATTTTCCTGTGGAATTCGCTTATATAATATTTCCATGTGGTTATATTATGTGTATTTTATAGAATCATCGTTGAAATTGATTGGTTCCGTTCTCCTGCGTTTTATATACTACACCAAGAAGAAGAGCTCTTGAAATTCTGGTAAGTTTGTCAAGAGTTTCTGAAGATAATTATGAGTTTTTTATGTGCAGTATTGAACAGGAAAAGTTAAGTGCTCAGAGACACTGTTTCCTTTTTCATTGGTAACTATGCAAAGTTAGATAATTAGGTCAGTGGGGTCTGTTTTCTCTCTCTCTGCATGCCTAATCTTAATAAACCTTATTCTTCTTAATCCAACTGAGGTTCATAATCATACTAAGAAAAAATTATTGGTTGGTTGAAAATCAATGATAAATGGAGTATGTAACATGATGAAAACATATGTATACAAAGAAAGAATGAATGCCCGAAAACAACAAAACTGTCAATTAGTACAATACATTATATGTAACACCACAAGGCAGTGACCTGAAGGCGAATTAGAGGTCGTGAAATATTTGAAATTTCAAATGAACATAGTGAAAACAACTCGATTTTCCTCTTGTTCACTAATACAATGCACCATAATTTATTCTGAAAAATGTTAGCGCCACATCGCTGAGCTCAACAGGTTTTTATTTTTCTACGTACTTTCATTAACCGCCCCACCCATATTATCCCCCCACACCTAGTATGTACTCCCCATTTGCAATGATGATCGGATCATAAGTTTTATCTCACTTTATTCATGTGTTGAAGCTGCAGAACAGCTTTTTAGCATTACCTGCGACCCTTAAGCAGGAATGTAGGGGGTGATGGCCAACGCCTTATATGAGCGACCCAAGTCGTGTTATCTCGATAAATTAAGAGCTTAAAGCATATTCTGGTAATAAGCCATTATTTCATTAGCATATCAGCTTATTAAATTATGGGATCACTCCAGAGCCTGAATACGTATTTGACTTAGCTGCTAAATTACATTTTGTGCTCCAAGAGAGGGAAGGAATAGTGGGCTGATGGGGAGGGAGCTGCTTTTGGAAAGAAAGGCAAAACATGAAAGAACCGCAAGAGGTAAAGACGTTATATATTAACAGTTAGGTCTTGTTGCGTAACAGTGAACACAATATCTGCCCTTCAATAAAAAAAATTGTGATTTGGAAAATAAGGAGAAAAAAAACGTAAGAGTTTGTTGGTAAGATAATTGAGTCGATTGTTACCATTTGAGGAACAACTTTATCGTGTAGGTTGATAATCTGGCGGGCGCATAAAAAAAGAAACAGCTAATTTTTGCTAATAGAGTAACCATAGTTGGCGAAGTACAAACCTGGAGACTAACAAACATACCAATAAAACGTGTCGTATTCTGTAGCGTGTGAATGAAGTACAAGTTGCAGATCTGTTTTTATTTATTTATTTATTAATTCATTTTTTTATGATAGGCTCATAATGAATAACTGATGATCCAAAGTACTGGATGTTTGATGGCCGGATATTACTATTTTATGGTTAAGAGTATGAACCAATCTTAAACAAGCGAGTATTGTGAAGGTTCCAGGCTGTTACATCGTTGATCAATATTTTCAATAGACGGAAACTGAGTTAGTACCGAATAACTTTTTTTTTTTTTTTTTTTTTTTTATGAAAGTTTTCGTTATGAGGTGAGTGAAGAACCACTGTAATTAGACAAAGTGTTTAGTTGGTACACTTAGGTAATTTAGGCATGCTGGGCTACCGGTCTGTAAGGTTTATTTATTTAATAATATTCTTATGGTTATCATTGACATAATGTAGATCTGTGCGGGAACGTCTTGCAATATTTCATAGTTGCATATTATACGGGAATATCTGTCGAATTGTTGGTTTTTGTGGCACTAGTAACATGCACTTTTTACCACTTTTTGTGTATCAGACACACCTCCATTCGAAACCTGCTATTGCAGATTGCAGTAAGTGCATGATTACCACTAACACCTACTTACAGACGTCCCCCCTCCCCCCCCCTCTCTCTCTCTCTCTCTCTCTCTCTCTCTCTCTCTCTCTCTCATGTCAACCATTATTTATTTGGCTGTAGATCAAGTTGTTTAAGCGCCTTCTTTTATTTTCACCTGGAAAATAGGGTATTTAATTTGTTCTTCATATATTTGATTTGCATTTATGATTCTCATGTCTTCCTCATCTTTCTGTTTGTTTTCCACCTAGAGACCTTCTATTTTCCGGAGGCGGCTTCCTAGTTATGTTTATGGGGTGCCTTTTTGAAATCCTAGCGATAAGAAAGTAAGCTTAACATTGGCAGCTAGCAACGCTCCTGATCTGTGAATTTTACTGTGAATTGTTACTTTACCTGCTGTTGTGAATGAGAAAACTTCCAATTTGATTAGATAAACTTTAAAAATCAGTAGCACAGCATGCCTAAATCAACTCGGTATATCAACTAAACACTATGTATAATTACAAAAGTTCTAGCTTGTCGCTTACTTGGAGTAATCCTACTGACTACTTTCTTGATGTTGTCGTTGTTCTTGGTGAGGGTGTAGGTAAGTGCCATGGAAAAGCCTAAAAAGGTCTGAGAAAGGTGTTTCACGTTGAGTGAAAGATGCTGGAATTTTAGGACAGGATATTTATTATTTATTTATTAGGATGAAAATGCATGAAATAAATAATGTGCATGTTAAACAGTACAAAAGAATGACATCTAATAAAACATAGTGTTCTTATTTTGGTGAAACAACGTTCTATTTGTCCTTAGATTATAGCATGTTTAAGTTTATTTGGTGTACTGAATTTAGAGGCTATGTTTCTATTCAATTATTTTGCGTTTCCACGTATAACTGAGAATATGTGAATGTGTTTAATTTGTTTTATCCTTTTTGTTAGTTTGAGTAGTACTAAGTATAAGTATTGATTACGAAGACTACCTCACCATAAGTCAGGAATATAATGTTTAAAAGTTATGCATGAGAGGGAAATCTCTCACACGTCTCGAGTAAGCTGGAGGTCGGATCACGCCTTGTTTAAGAAGGATTCTGTGAGATCTATGTTTACAAGTGCATGGAGTGATGTGATCGTAGATTGAATGACCTTTTTAAAGTGATACGTCATTTATTAAACAAAAGTAAGCCTTAGAACAAAGGACAAGTAAATTACACTCATCCTAAAAGTTAGCCTCCTAGTCCTCACTTAATTGAAATGCTATGAAGTTTTTATGGTTGAGCATATGTTATTTCTGCTTCTCTAAATCCCTCTAACCGTATTCATTTTCAGGTTATATTCAAGATAAACTTCATGGGCAAAATGTGTATATTTATAGTATAATGAAGTTAATAAACAAAAGTAGCTGAATACTCTCTCTCTCTCTCTCTCTCTCTCTCTCTCTCTCTCTCTCTCTCTCTCTCTCTCTCTCTCTCTCTCTCCATCCTTGCTATAACTCCTACAATTTTTTTACTGAAATATCATACTAATTTCATGTGTTTAATCGTTTTTCTTTAATTTTTGTTGTATTCATTTCGTAAGGTAATTTGATTTGTACCTATGTATATATATATATATATATATATACATATATATATACATATATATATACATAATATATATGTGTCTATATATATTATATATACATATATATATTATATATATATATATATATATATTATTATACATATACTGCATAATATAAGTTTTTTCAATTAATCTTTATGTTAGATTTTTAACCATTTTTCTGTGAAGGTCACATATGGCATTAAATCAGCATAAACGAAAAAGCAATGCTAAATAGGTAAATAAACAAACAAGTATAAATGAAATGAGGAGACTAGAAATTTCGAAAAACTGTGATGTTTCAAATAATAAAACTATGAAATTACAATTTTTGCTGTAAACTTTACTACCATCTTTTAAATACAGCTTGTGTACAGTGTAAAAATCTTCCCTATTTTTAACAGTATGTCTGATTTTTTTTTTTTTTTTTTTTTTTTTTTTTTTTTTTTTTTTTTTTTGAGGTACGTTTATTCCCCAGTTTTTTATCTGCGTGAGGTCGGGAGACTCTGTCATCGTGAGTTGCCTTTTAAATGTAATAAAGTCGAGAGCCCCCTAACAGTTCCCACATGTTGGATTTATTGAGGACGCTAGGGCTCTCTCTCTCTCTCTCTCTCTCTCGTGCATGAGTTAGGTATCTTGATTAACAATTCATGGCAGTTTTTGGGTGTCGGACCGAAAGTGATGGATGAGAATCCATTGTTAGGTTCGACAAAGACAAAAGTAAAAAAAAAAAAAAATAAGAAAAGAAAATTGAGAAAACTCTCAAAAAGAATGTGAACAGGAGTCGTCTTTCTCCGAATTGAGAGAGAAACTTTTTTTGGGAACGGCAACGAGAATGGAGAAGTGTATACATTTGTTTCCTTATTCATCGTGATAAATTTTAGTGGTTGGTCTTAACTTAGGTTAGATATATAAAATGTTATTGTTTCGCTTCTGAGGGTAATACTTGAAGAATTCTATAACGTTGGGTTTTTCAAGTGTTAGGAATTGTAACTACGAAAGAAAGTCAATTGTATTTAATTTTATGTGAATATATTACTTTTAGTTTTTTTTGCGTTTGGTATTTTTATGTTCTACTACGTGAGTAATGAGATCTAATGAGTAGCAGATGGCTTAAACAGATCATGTGGAACAAATTATAGATATATATGAAAACAACTTTTAAGCACAAATTTCTTATTGCCAGCCAAAGTTTTTTTCGGTTGACGGATTATGGAGTTCATGTGCTATGTATTTCTTTATAATATATTATTTTTTATGTTCATTTTTTCCATACTTGACTGTCAAAATATCCGTTTCTTTTAAAATGACGACAAAGCTTCTTTTGTTTACTATTTCTGCAATATTTTTAAATACTTTGTATTTTGATTAATATTATTCCACCGCAGATTGATTAATTGCTTATTTGATTAGTGTTTTGTTTTCTTCTGTTCAGCCTCTTCTGCTTGTGTAACGTTTGTCTAAATATTTACCGTAGTATTTGTATAATTGAAAAATGCCTTGTAGGGCCTAGCTTTTATTTTTAGGTTAGCGATTCTTGTATGTAGTCACGTGACTTTTTCCGTCGAGGTTTAGGCAATTCATGGAACTAAATGAATGCTGAGCCGGAGACAGTTCGAAACTCATCGATACCCGAGATAGTGTTAAAGCGAAAGTTATTACCCACTCCTCGAGTGAATTAATATCATTTGTCCAGTCATTTTCAAGAATGACCGAAGGACTTGAAGAGGTTATCAGTGATTATAACCACTTACATGTTAACGCGTTTTCTAGCCGTCTTTAAAAAAAAGCTGTTAATGTATTTACGTTATAAAAGGCATGATGTTCCTACTATTTTATTTTGACTGCACAACACGATTTAATTAAAAAAAAAGTTTTTTTAAGCGTATCTCAAGAAAAGAAGGTCCATCATGTTCTGTTGGCTGTAATATTGTATGGAGTGTATTTATTTATGGATATGATAAATAAATGTCAAATAATAAGTTTTGCCAGTTGATTCAGATACGTTGGAAGGGATGTAGATATTTAAATAGGTTGCGAAGAGCATTTGTTGGTTACCTTTTCAAAGGTTGTTAGTTTCATTTCAAATGTGTTGCAGTAACTAAAAGTAGTGTGTGTGTTGCCATGTGAAAAGCTAAGCCTATTTGCCTATACTCTGTTTTTTTCCATCTGTCCATCCGCCTGTGGTGTTTTTGTATGGTAACACTGCGTCTCTGGCTTTAAATAGTTACGCTATGTGTAAGTTTTAGGTAAATAAAAGGATATCTGGGAGTACATTTGCAACTGAAAAGTGTTTTAATAAATTACAGTATGCGAATTACACCGTTAATATTCGAAATAGAATATTGTTATTATTGTTGAATGTAAGCAATGTAACTATCTAAAGCCCGGAACGCAGTGTTACCATACAAAAACACCACAGGCGGAAGGACAGATGAAAAAAAAACAGAGTATAGATTTTCTTTGTTACTAAGGGAAGCTCTTCCTATCAACTCTACATTGGCAGTTCGTATGTGAGGTTAATGTCCCGTGATGAGTGAGTGCATGTGGCAGGGACGTTGACAGAGCCGTTTATTACTTCCACGAGACGCGGTGCACCTTCCCTCCTCCGATAGGGATGAATGGAACCTTATGTGCCCAGCGGGTGTCGTTCAGCGCCATTCGGTGAATGCATCATTGGAACAGGGGCGATCGTAAAGTTGCGATATATTCGTTGATGTTGTAAACAGTTTCCCGACTTTACATTTGGATAGAAGTTTTTTGCCTTCGATCTGACGAAATTACGGTGATGATTATCTTCTGTGCTGCCTTTATGAATTGTGTCATATAGATATGCTCTGATAGTTTTATGAAAAACAACAGTTTTTCGGACCAGACTGATTGAGTTTGGTTTTGAATGTTTCTTTCCAAACTTAGTGAGAGCTACAATCATGGTTTTAGGCTTCAGATTGATTGCATATATATATATATATATATATATCTATATATATATAGATATATATATATATATATATATATATATATATATTTAATTTTTAAGTTTTGATAGCGATTGGACGATACTCTCAGAAAACTACCTATTCACCAGCTATGACAATCTTCTCTCAACCTTCCTTTCTTCTTTTTGTGGACAAGGATCGTATCTGGGGTGTGATGACTCCTTTTAATTTCAGCGCTATATACCTCTGTACCATATTCAGTAAATTAGGATTATTTTACGGTTGTCTTTGGGTATATAAGATATCTTGATTACGACTTTTACTGTGTATTTTGTTTTACTTTTTTTTGTAATTAATTGTAACTTGTAAGGTTTTCTTCTTTAGAAAGACTATTTAGGATGCTCTGAATAAGTTCAAGGTAAGTTTTTATCGTATCTTCATCTGTGTGGGCTTGAAAGGAACGCGCACTCGGGCACACCGTAAACAACATTTTCCTGAATATAGAACCAACAAAAGTCCCATTTAAAAGGCTGACTTATAATTAGCAAAACTGCTTGGGAGCAACACACCCCGTTTTCGTTACCCTTGTAAGGCATCAAGGGAGCGATAACTTTTATTAGCAGAAGGACGAAAAAGTGCACTTTATGGGAGTCCCAACTAACAGAAGTCAGAGGTAATCACACGTTGTAGTCTCTTCGTTCCTTATTCTTGGCTTGTAATTCGCAAGTGCTTGCGTCCCATGCACAAGAAGAGTAAGATTTCCGAAAAAAGTGATGATAACCGGATTTCTCCTCCTTATGTGATGTAGCCCGTCGGGTATATCTTGTTTTCATGACTTTTGTATGATTCAAGTGTGGATGTGGCGGAGATCATATTCTTTCCTTTCATTGGGATGCATTCCCAGCTAGGAAAAACAAGATATACCCGACAGGGTACATCACATAGGAGGAGAAATCCGGTTATCATTCATTCTCAGCTAGGAAAAACACCTTAGTAGATAATATACATACATACATATATATATATATATATATATATATATATAATATATATAGTGCGTGTGTGTGTGTGTGTGGGTGTGCGTGTTTATTTATTTATGTGTTTTTCAGAAAGAGAGAGAGAGAGAGAGAGAGAGACTGTAAGGGTAGGCGTAAACCATAAAGATGGAGAGACGAATGTTGATATGCATTTGTGCATCGTCGAAAAATGGAAGTAGTTTATTCGTAACGGCATTTGGGAGATAATGATAGGATCACAGAAGAGGTGAGGCTCAAAATAGGTGAAATAGACTTGTATGAAAGTATTGTTGAACCATCTGTCATATATATACATATAGTATATATATATATATATATTATATATACACACATATATATATATATATATATATATATATATATTTATATATCATATATATATATATAATTATATAGAATATATATATATATATATAATATATATTATTTATATTTTATTATATACTATTATATATATATAATATATATATATAATTAGTTGTAGATGCAACTAGACTGGAAAATGGCTTGAGACTTCAAATCGAAGTAACTATTGGTATTTAGAAAATTACCACCTTATTTAAAGGAAAAAGTTGATAAAAACGGTATACATACTAGTATAAAGCTGGCCATACACGTAAACGACTGGCATCCAGTCCGCTTAGGTATGGCCCATACAAGGCCTTGGGCCCATACACACAGATGACTTGCTCTACGCATATTTTGAGAGGGCAGAGTTAATATGCAGTGGCCTTGTTCCTGTAGTGTCCTGACACAGTGAGTGGGTTTAGATCATGGCACTAAGTAAAAGGAAGATAAGTGCAATAATGATAATAGCACTCCTGCAAGAGGAATACGAGCATGAAATATGCAAGAAAAATCGTAAAGTATGGGTGAAACCATGTCTAAGAAAGAGAGGTTTTATGATATGACTTTATTGAAAGCTTAAAGGAAAATAACCCAGAAGATTATAGAAATTATTTAAGAATGACTGATGATGTCTTCTGAGACCTTTTATTCCTTTTGTCTTCAAGAATAACAAAGAAAGATACAATAATGAGGGCGTCTATACATCATGAGGGAAGGTTAATTGCAACATTAAGGTTCCTAGCGGCGTTTTTTGGTCTGCTTTAAAGAGCAATAAATGAAAATATCACAACTTGGGCATATACAGTACATAAGGCAAAACTGCAGACTACTACCACTGGGCAGGTGGGTGGCGACTGCAGACTACTACCAGGGGTGGGCAAAACTGCAGACTACTACTGCAGGGGGCAAAACTGCAGACAACTACTGCTAGGGGCAAAACTGCAGACTACTACCGCAGTGGCAAAACTGCAGACTACTACCGCGGTGGCAAAACTGCACACAACTACCGCGGTGGCAAAACTGCATACTACTGAAAGGTAAGCAATAAGATACGTGTCAAAATAGGTGGGTCAACCGGGGTCAACCCAGTCGTCCTGCTAGTCCATCCCCACACACACCACATGTTGTACATGTTGAAAAGATGGGAGAATTGGCTAGTCTGGCCGGGTTTGTAATTTTTACCCCCCATACACGATAAAGATTGGCTGGTTCATGCCAATCTCGATAAAATTAGAGTATCAGTCCTTAACGTGTATGGCATGCTTAAGAAATGCTTATTTTCATCATGAACTTTTTTCCTACTAGGAGATGGCCTTGTAGAACACAAGATTATAGCACAGCCACGTTCACGTTTAGCTCCTTATCTTGGAGGAATTCTTCCCTGATATGGCAAGTTACTTGAACTGTAATTGATTGCTATCAGTATGGCAGGGATAACACGTACTTTGTCTCGTGGCAGAGATGTGCTCAGTTTAGCAGGAGGCTAAAGGCCCTCTCATAACAGGCGCGCTCAGTGGCAGATAACCCTCTTCCCTTGATAACCATCGACTTTCACCCATATCTTGTAGGATGTCGGGAAATCGCTTTTCAGCTTGGTGTGAAAATTACCGTATAACTGGGCTAAGGCTGGCCCTGTTATGGTACTGTGGGCTCATATTACTTATTTCATTTCTGCGTATTCATGTTTTGTTTACTTTTCTCAGGTCACTGAATATCAGCATTGCAAGTGTATGGAATCGAAGTTACCTTGAGATAGGCACTCACATTCAGTACCTGTTTTATGTGTTGTGAGTTGGTGATGAATGCATTAATTTCACATTGCAGTAGATGGAATATGTATAGAATATTGGGACAAATGAAGAAAAGATTTTAAATGTTTTATTTCTATTTTCGTGCGTTCAGCGGAAGCTTTAACGAAGCAAGCTATTTTTTCTTTTTTTACGACAAATGGGAAGTAACCAAATTATGGTATGTTTCCTTTTTGTGGTAGTGAATAGTTCTTTACATCTGATATTTTCATTTCATCCGGAGATATTTGTGACGCCTTACCCAGTGTACTCAGGGCATATGTGTTCATCTTTTCTGTTTTTGCAACATTCCCAGAAGATTTTAAAAGTGATTTATATGTCGCTAAAAGAGTGGAACAGGAAATTAGAGAAGCCGGAGAGAGGAAATGTGTAATCTTGTGGGAACAATCAGTCTTTCTTTCCGTCTGCCATTATCCTGCCTCACCTGTAATTTGTGATAGGGCTAATTGACCTGGTACCTTTTTAAGGCACTTGACCTGCCTTCTTGACTCCGTCCCTTCAACAGCAATTAAATGTGATGAATGATGAGTTAAAGAAGACAATTAGAATGTTTAGGAAAATTGCTTAATGCTGATGAAGCCATTAGCCGGTGAATAAGGCTTAAAGATAATGAGGGTCCTGCTTTGAAATATATCAAGACGATTGTAATGCAGATGATATAATTTAGCCCTTCTCTCTACCTAATGTGTTAAGCGGCTTGAACTTAATGCTCTATTAGGTGGCTAATAACTGGCTTTTAAAGTTGTATTACAAGTTTCTGATACTGTATATGTTTCGTTAAATTGGACAAACAAATTTACTTGCCTACGCCGGCGTGTATAATGTGAATGCAGTTATAAATCTATCTCGGTGGTTTCAACTGTAATGTCATGTTTTCGTTAGTACAGACACAAGCATTACTTAACACGTCAGCGGAAGCTGTAAGCAAGGTTCGCTTTGCAGGTAAACAAAGTGAATTAGATTCCCCTTCTGGTGGATTACTTCGAGGGAATATGCATTTCATTTAATTGCCATGTCTGACATTGTTTAAAATATGAATCAAGGATATTAATTGGAAATCAAATGATTTTTGTCCTACTGAAAGTTCCCTCTATTTGTGGTTTTATAGCTATAGTGATATAGGTGCTCATGTAATTCACGTTTTGCACATACACGCACACTCACACGCACATACGTATATATATATATATATATATATATATATATATATATATATCGTATTCGTGTATGTGTGTTTATGTATGCGTAATAGGCAAAAATCATGAGAGGTAGTTTGCATCGGGTCACGCAAATTCTAGAAATTGAAGGAGATTTCCCGGAGGTGACGGGAAGTTCAAAGGTTCGCAAAAGTCAGGCGACTGTAAGTGTCGGTCTGCGAATCTACATCTTACGTAATATATAGTTGTTATAATAATCGTGTTGATGAGGTTAATTACTTCTGCCGAAGACATCAACTAAACAATACTACTTACAGTAAACTTAGCCTCTAAGGTTTCAGCAGAAGTAGCAATTTATCCCTGTGGTTGGGCGTTACAGTATCACCTTTAACCTTCTGATGCGAAGACTTGATTTAAGGGAGTTCTAGTGTCTGGCTTTGGTTTTTTTTTTCTGCCTAGATTACTTTCACATCAGAAGTTAATTTGGTTAAATGAAGAAAAGTAAAAGGCGAGAGCGAGTAGGTTATTGTCATTTATCATTTTACATTCAGATAATATCAGACCTTGATCTGAGGGATCTAATTGTATTTTGTAATAGGTGTATTCTAGCTTAATCTGGTTCATAAAAGACATACAAAAGTTTTTAGGCGTTTTCTGTTACGATTTTTTAAATGAAACGTAGGTATTATATATAATATCACATGAAACGTAAGTATTACATTATATAATATTATTTGAAACGTAATTATTATATATAATATTATATATAACTATATGTAGTATATATTTTCTGCATCTGTTTGCAAATGTTTATGGGAGTGAGTTCGTCTTGGCCAAGTGTAGACTACGAGAAAAGCGTTAGTAGTAGCATTTCTCTGTGATGGCAGCAGCATTACAATTTCCATTAAATTATAACTACCCGCCGGCAGTCAGTCGTGATCAAGCGAAAGAATCCCAGGACTGATGATTTCAGGACAATCCTTGCTCATATAAGGTCCGTAGGGGGTAGTGCTATATCAGTGCACTTCACCGTGGTCATGACTTTTACCGTACCTCTGTTCATATTATCTTTCTTCCATCTTACTTTCCACCTTCTCCCGACAATTGTTTCTTGGAGCAACTGCGAGGGTTTCCTCCGGTTACACCTTTCAAACTTTACTCACATTTTCCCTTTTAGCGCTTAATGACCTGATAAGTCCCAGCGCTCGGCTTTTGGCCTAAATTTTATAATCTAATTCTTGCTCAGTTAAGCTTCTATTAAATATTTTTAATGTGAGAGTTTTATCCAGTTCATCCACATCCTCATTGCACAAGCGCTAGAATTTCAAATTTATTTTGAACGTTAGATATGAATTTGATAAGTGCAAGGATTATGGATATTTCTATATCTATTCGTATACATTTTTCCAACATAATTTCGGTTACAAGAATGGGGTTGCTTGCACAGTTAGAATATCGGTGGTTTTATTGTATTCAGTTAGTAATGTACGTTACTCTGTTGCGTGTATTGCGTAGGGAAGAAATCCTTACCCCTACTTCTACCCTTGCAAACAATTTGAGGCAATCCCAAATAGCCCGAAAGAGACTTCGTTGATTGCAACGTTCAAAAAACAACGTTCCTTTAAGTGCAATCTTATGTGAGTGTGTTTTACCTATGGTCAATATTATAGTGATAACTTTCACTCAGCTTCCCCACGTATGTAAGATGTAAGATATATATTTATATATATATATATATATATATATATATATATATATATATATATATATATTAGGCCTTGTTTTCTTGAAGAGGAGACAATTTACAAGCAAGCGCGACTGCTGTCAGCTGACCAGACACCGTTAGATATTGTGTTGATGTAACACTAGTTTAAATTAAAAGTCGGCAGCTTCTGTATTGCTTCATAGACCTTACAAGGAATCTTTATTAGCATCTAATACAGAAGATCTAATCCGCCCAAGCGCTTGCATATAATTGTTTTAGATGCCCCGCGCACATCTGTTTTGGGGGTACACTGAATATTTATAGTGCTTCGGCATTTTTTATGTAAACTATTTATAGTTAAAATTCTATAACTAATTCCAGTGAAGTTACTATTTTTGGTGTAGAATTTTCAGAATGATAATAATTCATTTGATAGAGATTTCGTAGGTTGAAATGAATTTGAGCTATGCCGTAAGTTATAAGTTATACATACGTACATGTATATGTATATATATACACTAGTCTGTGTATGTAATTGCACTTTTGCATGCACATTATGTTGTAGAGAGCATCGTTGCCAAAAAAGATAATTGATATATATGAATCCAAGTTATGTGAAGTATTCTCCTCGTGTATTCTACGGTCATTTTTCCTAGTTTTTTCAGTAATTTTCCTAGTTTTTTCGGTAATTTTTCCTAGTTTCTTTTCTGTAACCATCTAACTTTATTAATTTTGTTGTGCAATATTTCCTTATATATGGGAACGTTGTCAATTTGCGCGTTCTTCATCTGATGATTATTTTCAGTTTTGATTGTTTCTAGTCCGAAGTAAGGATATTTAAGATTCTCCTCTTGTGTGGATATACTACTTTGAATGTAAATTTCGAGAACTGCTTGGCATGTATGTGTGTTGTTGCCACGTCATCTGCATCGCAGCTCTCTATAGGCGTTGCGTTTTAACAGATGTTACGTTAGATATTTTAAATCCAAATCAACTTTTTTGGTCTACTGATTCCGTTCATAATAAATCATTGCCTTTAAAATGTCTCTTTACTTTGAAGAGTCTTTCATTTGTTCCATTTTCATAACTAAATGTCCCCAGTGTTGTTAACAGTGGTCATTACGAGGCTAATTGACCCTAGCAAGCCAATCACTCCTGTAGTTCCCACATGATAACATATTGTTTTAGAAAATTAGACAAAAACTAAAATATTGAAAATATTACGCAGGTTATATAAATCAAATGTAAAGTTGTCCTACTGTGAAAAGAAATGCAGTTGATTTGCTAGTATACGCAAGTATTTTAGCTAATATATATATATATATATATATATATATATATATATATATATATATGTGTGTGTGTGTGTGTGTGTGTGTGTGTACACATACAAACACACGTATATATATATATGTATATACATACATACATACATACATACATACATACATACCTACTAACCTACATCAGCTCATACATACAACATACATACATACACACATATATATATATATATGTGTGTGTTTGTGTGTGTGTGTGTGTGTGTGTGTGTGTGTGTATGTATGTATATATGTGTGTGCGCGTGTGCTTGTATGAAAACTAAAATAATCCGTTTAGTTATGGAATAGCTACTATTTATGAGTAATAATTACGAAGACCACTTCATGTTAAGTTAGGAATATAATGTTTGCAACTTCTGTGTCAGTGGAAAATCTTACATGCGTCCCGAGTAAGCTGGAGGTCGGATCACGCCTTGTTATATAATTCTCTTATGTGCCAAACATACGAAACCTGTTGAGAAACCACGCGATAAATAATTTTGGAAGAAATTTCTTAATGAAGTGTAGTTGAAACTGACTGGTATTAAACACGAATTTCTTTCTATATATTGCGTATGTGTATAAACGCAGATTAAAGTACAGCACTGTATAAAAATTAAATATTGGCATTTTATTTACTAGTCGTTCTTTCCTTATATCGTTTTTGCTTCAAATGCAGCATCCGGATTATATTATGCACCTCTTGCCCCTCTCCTAATGGTATCAATTGTACCAAGGGAACCATCAAAATTTCAAAATGATTTTGACTCGGTCTCCTGCGGAGTTGACCTCTTACTGCTTGGCTTGTTTATTGGAGGAAATTGCCAAGCAATCTTCATTACAGTCATCGAATATAAACGTTCCAATTCACGCTATAGAAGGAGTATTTCGCTTCCAGTTTTCCAGCCCGTGGTTTCTCCGGGATAATCTTCATCTTTCAGCAGTTTATGTTCGACTGCTAAGAAAATTCGCTTTTGCGTGTCAGTGCTTCATCAGGAAAAGATGTGGATTAGTTCAAATCGCGGCTTTTATTTGTTACTGATTGCCTAGAAGTGGCCATTTATTGCTGTTGTTTCTTTTCTAGATTTATTTTGGTACATGCCATAATTATACACTGCTCTGAGGGGGATTGACCTGACCCATATTTATAGTAATTGATGGTTATTTTCAAGTTGTAATCTGTGGCAAAAACGATTCAAAATTGAATCATTTCTCTTTCACGGTTGTTTTCTTCTTCTTATTAAGATTAATCCTCCAGCAATAATCGACTATAGCATGGAAATAAGAAAAGCTCTGTTTTCTATTTCATGTTTGAACGCAATGTACCCACTCTTGTTTGGTGTTAATGAAAACACACATACACACACATTATATATATATATATATATATATATATATATATATATATACTACACATATATATACGTACATATACATACACATACACATACATACTATATATATCCACTATATACTGTGTACTCGTGTTTATAGTTTATGCATACACACGCACATATATACATACATATATATAATATACATACATACATACATATAGGACTTTCAACACCGCTGGAATAAATTGCATATAGCTTTCTAGCTGGAAAGCTTTCCTTGCATTTTCTGAATATGCAACGGATAACTGTCAAATAATACATAAAAGATAGGTAAGCTTGAAAATGGAAATAGCCAACGTGACAGCCTCATGTTGGCTACTGTTGTTGTATTTCCATTATTTATGCTTAGTTGCCGTTCTATTTTTATTTTTATTTTACTACGACTGTCAAAGTTGTATTGTTGCTTTGTTTTGGGTGCCCTATTAGTGTCTTTGCTGAGAGTGCATGGCATGTCCTTCTGTAGGGAGCACGTCTTATCACCCCTCGGTCGTTTACGTGTGAGATTTAGACATCTCTGGGTATGTGACTATATAGACTGCGTTTGTTTCCTCATCTGCTTCGCCATTCATTAACATTTCGTAGACACAGTTCGATTCAGTTCCTTACAAAAGCCGATGAAACCCACCAAGGTCATTTGTAGAAAAGGCAACTACGGCTGCCTCCTTATAGCTGACCGAAGCTGAGCCTTGAGTATTGCTACCCAGAAACCGACCACAAAAATAGCCTTAGTCGGATCATATCCCTCCCATCCAGTAGAAGACACATTAGTATACGAGTGAGACGATCAGATGAGAGCCTCCAGTAAAGATCATATACGGTTGCATTTGCTTTATACATGTCCTTTAGGCATTGCCCAACACTAGCAACAATGCAACCTTCACGGCCTTGCTTTGTTAAGTGCCTGGCAACTACATGTACGGCTTCTACATTAATTGGACGTTTACTGCAGTGATATTTGCACTTATTTATCATATATGTAAACTATGAACTCCTGTTTGTATGCTCACAAATGGACGTATCTTACATACATGGATGGACCCAAAATGTCCTTCACACAGTTTTTTAAATCGTGGTGTAAGGATTTGTATAAACTCAGTAATATGATACTTTAATGAATTCTACTTCTAGATTTCTGGGATTAAGTTGCAGAGAATTGTCCACTACCAAATAATTATTTTGGAATACTCTGTTAATTGTCATATAATTCAAATATCTGCACTGTGGTTTAGATTTGTAAATGATAAAACGGCTATTTTGTCTCGGGACTTGAATGTAAAGAACATTAAGGAAAACAAATCAAAAAGATTCAAATTCACGCCAGAATTAGAGAAAGATGGTTGCTAGGACATTATAGACAGTGTTGTTAGGCTTCATTTTCGGTTTGGTTTCAGTATATTACAATGCAAGTAGCTGAAATACAATGTAAATTTCAGCAAATTTTTCAGCTTTTTTTTCTGAGTTTACGAGTAAGTGTGAGAATGCCCTTCACGAATAAAGTGAAATACTGCATACTCTTGGGAGTGAGGAATAGTGATGTGATGACAGACGGCTTCAAAATGAAAGGATACGATTGACATCTGAGTTAAAGTGTGAATTTATTAGATTTCTCTTCTACCTTTTGCATAGTATGCTTTGGACGTTTTTTGAGATGAAGCCTCTTATACATCACAGAACCAAATCGATTATACATTCCAAACACTGAAAATGACTCCTCCACAGTAGAAAGAATGGGAATACAGTTATTGTTTTTAACCGGAATGAGGATATGTAGAGGTTGCGATATTTTTCAGACTTTTCCTACTACCTTAAGAAATGGCACTTTCAGATACCAAATGCATGTTGATATGAGAACCCTCTAAGCGAAATAGACATGCGTAGAATTTCCGTATGCATGTTTGTGAGTATATAAATGGGTATTTATGCAGATTTAAGCACAACCTATGTATTGTGTTGATGGATGTCGTGCAGTTGGAACTTCAGAAGTTTAGAAACGAAAATGCAATACATTACTACCCTGATACTGTTTTTCTTGCTTTTCAATATTTTTTTTTTTATCTATTTATTGATTTATTTTTTCGTTTTTGATAAGTGGGATCTCTTCTTTCTGTATGTCACTTTACTTCCTCGTAATTCTTTTTAATGAACATCGTATTCCTTGGAAGCTAAAATTTCAAGTCAGTGGCCCCTGTGGGCTTGTTCCATGTGGATAGGTTTCATCTGCTGAATAATAATAATAAAAGGGACGGCCGAAGAAATAGTTTCTAATGAAGTGCTAGAAAATCTTCCTTGATTTCATGAAGTGGAAAGTTGGGTCAAGCAGTTGGTTCTCTTTTCTATGAAATGAACAAGAATCCCTTCTAAAAAAGAAATAATAATAATAATAATAATAATAATAATAATAATAATAATAATAATAATAATAATAAATGGCAGTTGGTTCGGGAAACTTTTACCATTATGTGGATAGCTAGTCCATCCTAATAACTACTGGTGTGAAAACCCGTCGGTTGCAATTGCTATATGATGAAAGAAACAAAGCTACACGTTTATTGCAGCCCCTCTGTAATTTTTTTTTTTTTCCAAATTTCCATCGACATACAATTTTACTGAGGTTGAAAGAAATTGACATCAGTCGTGGGTTGCCATTATTACCTATTTTTAAGCCATCGACATTTTGCAATTCTCGGTAAACGTTGGTGTTACTAGTAATAATAGACATCAAATGTTGTTTCTAATGTTGAATTATTATACAACGAGGGATCCTTGTTCGGAGGAGTTAACGTCGAACACATCTTGTGTTTAAAAGTCATCTAAACATCATACCTGTTTAAGCCAGGGACACAGGTCCAGCCAGTCTCCAGCCTCATCCTCCTTAAGCAGAGGTTGCGTGACACTGTCGCATCCGTCTTATTATTCCTCTCCACCACCATTACTATTAATAAAATATTACGACTTCGTTTCTCACATTGACCTACGATCTCTCATTTACAATCCTCGGTGGAGCTGACGCATTTAGGGGGCATCATTCACTCTGCATTCGCCTTTCATTCATCTTCACACTTTAATGGAGGATTTGTTCACTCTTACACCCTTGAAAATGTACCGCAAAGATTGATCATGTTCATACTTGAAGTCATTTTCTGTAAAGTTGTTTTGCCAGTTTGACTTTCTGGTAATCGTTAATGACCTGATATATGAGGGTTCTTTTGCCAGTTTAGTCATTACTCCTTATATATATGTACTTGACAAGTTATACGTTATTATCATCAGCTCCTACAGGAGTTTTTACGTGTTCGCTTACCTACAAACTACTTTGTTGTTGCTGTGTTCTTGCTGTTGTAGTTTTTGTTGGGGGATAGGAAAGCCCTGTGGAAAAGCTTAAAATGTCTGAAGAAGGTGTTTCGTGTTGAGTCAAATATACAGGAATTTTAGGATAGGATATTTATGATTTATTTACTAGAATGAAAATGTAAAAAATAAATAATGTGCATGTTAAACAGTACTAAAGAATTATTTCAAATAAAATATAGCTTATTTATTTGAGTATTCGTTGGTGAAGCAACACAGTAGTTGACCGTAGATTTTAGCTCGCTCCCCAAGTAAGCTGGAGGTCAGATCACGCCTTGTTTACGTTACTGCTTATTGTTGTTATTATCACTGTTGTGAGAATGATGGTGGTGAGTTTAATGAACTATTAACTCGCATTGAATTTTGCTTTATACTTGCTATCCTATCCTGTTATTAATATTACAATCTTTATGAATCTAATAATTTCGATGATCATTTCAACGGTGGTGAGGGTAACCGAAACGGCATGTCACATACAATAAGGCTCGGTTGTGCAGCGCAGCCATGCAATTGATTTTTTTGTTGCAGTTGACAGGCCGCGTGTTATGTGATGGAATATCCACATGCCGGTGAGATCGGGGTCACGTGTCCTTGAAGTATGAAAGCAGAATACTTTTACTTCGTTACCTAATGATGAGAAATGTGTAACTTCAGCGGACTAATTAATGTCATGTCTCTCATCACTTAAAACATCAAATAGTTTGTTAAATGTTTTTATGCTTAATTTGGTATACGCTCATATATAACATTTAATAGATATAACTATGTTATCATGTTTACACATTTTCATGTGAAATTTAGATTTTTGCGAGACCTTCTTTTTCATTATTTCAGTATTTTGATATAATTTATTTTAGAATTATTACTTTTTATGACATGATGGTGGTGTAAATATATATGTTTGTGGCCCCCTTGTTATGCCTTCCGTAGAATCTGTTCGTCGTCCACGTGCATCGCGATGTGCGAGCTCTCGGGGAGAGAGAGAGAGAGAGAGAGAGAGAGAGAGACCCTTATTATGTTGGAAATCGATCGTATAATCTCGCGCCTTGTGAACGTAGTCAGGTTGGCCGAGCGGTCTAAGGCGTCAGATTTAAGCTCTGATACTCGTATGAGTGCGTGGGTTCGAACCCCACACCTGACAGGCTGTTCTTTTGAAATTTGTTTTTTCCTTCATTGTTTATGATAACAGTGAACCCTGGTGGTGATCAGTAATGAGAATTTTTACATGTGTAGCCAAAGTTCTTGATTTTAACTCCCTGTGAAACAAGTAACTGATAAAATCAAAGACGATACTTTGATTTTAAAATATTTTGTGTCTTTAGAAGGACTGTTCAATAATTTAAGGAAGTTTTTGTTGCGTTGAAGAGTCCCAGTGAGAACTATTGGGTGCGGTTTAGCCAGGTGGTCGCCCGGCGATTTCCGGTTAGATTCCCTGTCGGTGATTCACGTTGTTATACGTTTTCGTATTGCTCTGGTTGTTATCGTTCTTCAATGTCATCTTTCACTGTCGACCGGAATTGCTTATGTTTTCTTAATTGCGTAGATATTCTTATGCCGCCAGTAGACTTTGGATGTTCAAAAGGAAATGCATTTTGGTTATTCTTTTGAAAGTAGAAGCAGTAGGATTAGTAGTAGACGTAGCCGTAACAATAGCAGTTTTAAAAATTACCCTCTTATTATACTGAATGGTTTTGGGTTTGAAATACTGATATATGTGGCTCCTAAATCATCATGGCTGTAACGTTGCTAAAAGCGAAGGCGGGGCCCTTTACCGATATGTGAACTACTGCGGTTTGTTCTATTGCTTGCGTGTAAGTAATACATCAACATTGTTTTGCTACTTGAACTCTCTTTCTCTTGGGTTTGTCAGTGACTTCCGATGGTCTCCCTTTTCGTAGCTGTTTTCGCTTTTCTGGTTCGTCTGTGTGAAAGAATCTTAGATTCCGTTGAATGTTTAATAGACCTTTGAGTTGCGGACATCAGGGACATTTTGCAGCAGAAGTCTCATTCAATTCCATTTCCCTCAGTTATTTCAGTGCCTTAAGCTTTATATTCATTCGGAATTGTTTTGCTGTTGAATGCGCGAAGTGATGAGAGAAACGTTCACGTTTTTGAATATGCACTTTTAACATTAAGAACTTTTTAGTATGCCTCATTTTGATTTCGTTTTTCTCACTTAGATCAGGCATTTCAGTCTTATCTTCTTTTACGGCTTATTTTTCTTTTTATGTTACTTCCATAGATGAGAGAATATAACTTAGGCATACTGATGAATACGTGTCCAACTTGGAATCATAAACATCGAGAACATATTTTTGCAACATTGAATGCCTGGTTGCTCAAAGAAAAGCTTTTTTCTTTAGGTCACAAGGCCAATTAAAAAGATTTGACAATGCACATTTCTGACAGTATTTTAGCATCTTTTTTCTCTCTTAGCGTATCCTTATGGGTTGGCTTTTTCCCCTCAGCGGCACCATGAAAGCGAACAAGGTGCTGTCGTGTTGGACACTTCGATGCTGCTGTTATTACCGTCGGTGCCGATGCGAATACGGCGGAAATTTATAGTTGACAGGTTGCGTGGCTCATAAATTCACTGATGGGAGGCTTTCCAAAAGCATAACCCCGGCCCGGCACCCCCCCCCCCCCCCCCCCCCCCCCCCACTTGCTTCCCCTCCGTATCGTGCTCTGGGATGTTGAGGGTCTTGGCGGAATCGACCCGTGATGTTGAATGGATAAAATGTAAAACTTTGCCTGCTAGGTCGCTCTTCCTGCGCCGTCAAATAAAGATACTTGTAACAGTGTGCAAAGATTCGCTATTGCTTGGAAAAGTGTGACATTTTTCCTCAGTTTTTTTACTTCACTTTCATTCGATATATATTTATTCTTGAGCAAATTTTGTCTTGGTGCTTTCTTTATTTTTATTTTATTGATTTTTGTATGAATTATTCATTGGTTGCTCATTGTTTTTGTTGACTTCTTTTGGCATTATACGTTTGGTGTAGCCATTGCTGCCGAAGATGGCCTTACACTTTTAATTCGTTTTAAAGCTGTGAGCTAGAAACCGACATAGTACTTACAAACTTCAGATATTGTTCGAAAAGCCACCTGGGTCTTTTGAGTGTGGAAATGCAATTGGTACCGACTCAGTAGCAAATTAGAAGACACAGTGAGTAGCTTCAGACTGAAAGCATGAAGATCAATACAGTCGGGAATTTTTTTTTTTACCTTTGGGGATGTTTGGCAGACATCCAGGAAGGGCACTAAGCCTGTAAATTTTGCTTGTCTCGATCCAAAAATAACAAAGCCAACTCATTACTAATCAAGGCAGATATACTGTCGTCTCACTGGAGCAACTTGACAATTACCTCTCCAAGGAGGAAATCTTAATGTGGATGTATTTCTCTCCCTCGAACAGCAGATCCGATTTATTTTGGTATTTCTGCAATAGCAAGTCAAAAAATACCCACTACTTAAAGCCTCCCAATTTAGAAAACTGATTTTCCGAGGGCCTTCAAATTTTTTTGGAAGTTGGGTTTGCGACCTGCTTGTCAACCACCTAAATTTAGAGGCCCTGGACCGATGTTGCTACTGCTAGTTTGCATGTACCATCCATTATCTTTGAGTAATGTATGCATACTTGTTACAGTCAGGAACTCCTTTTTTTGTTTGGCTACCTGTTGGCTATTTGTAAAACGGCCTTCTCTCGAAAGGAGCATTTCACCCATATAACAACCACAACGGTTTAAAGAAACTTCAGATTACTTAGCTTTGCTACTTCCGCCCCCACGGAAATTTGTTTATGACTTATCTGGTATAATTTTATTGCAATAATGTGTGAATACATAATTATATGTACTCAAATTCAGATGTAGTACTGGTAAATATGCCAGTTACTTCCACTCATATGTATTTGCGCTTTAAGGTGGTGTAAGGCTAAAACTTAGTGTATGTCGTGTTCTTTCACCAAAAGCTAATGGCAACATATTTTGAAGTAGTATACAGTTTCCTTTTTGCTTGCGGTAAGTCTTCTCTCACGATTCAAATATTCCTCCTCTTGAGTCGTTCATGGGTATTTACGGATCTTATCTCGTGACAGTTCTCCTTTTTATTGATGCTGTACTCTCTCTTTCTAAGAAATCAAGTTCTCTCAATTCTAAAACCTTGTTGCAGCTGTCGACTTGGAATTAATTAATGCAGCAACTTATGTATATATATATATATATATTATATATATATATATATATATATATATATATATAGATATATGTTATGTATGTATGTATGTATAAAGTTGTAGTGCGCAAGTCTTAAAGAGGAAGGGATTATGCAAAGCCATTCTAGGTCCCTGCCTCCTCGTTAAGAACACTGCATGCAGTTGGTACCTATACTCACACAATGTATAATTTAGGTGTTGTTATCAACCGAATGAACTTCACAGTTTGGGAAACAAACGAAGGATTATGCAAATTGTATTGCCTAGTTCATTATTTTATGTTCATTTTAATGTTATTTTCTTTTATCAGCTGAATTGCCAACACATTGCATTTAGAGACAATGGAGTATTTTCAGCTTGTGTTCTGTGTGAGTAATCTCGTATTTGCATACAAAGGACATTGCATATTTTTCCTGCTCTTACAGAACTTTTGTGCTGTTCTAATCTTATTGCAGCATCGTTACCTGTTCAGCAAACAGGGAATGAATTACAGTCCTCACATGGAATTCCATAAAGAACATTACAGTCTGTTGATTATTCTTAAGAGTAAGTTTTCAAGTCTTTGTAAATACAGCATTCATATCAAAGAAGTTTAACATGCATATGTCTTCATTTAGTTAGTCTTGGCTGCGAAATCTCAAAGCTCCAAGGTATACGGGAAAGTAAATTTATAATTGATTTGACACTTCAACCAAAATAATTGTGCTGTAGCCTATGATAAATTAAACCTTGATTTTCCCTTCTGGTGCTTTCTGTTTCTTCGGTGAAATTTGTTGATGGAATCTTATAATTCAACTCCCGTGATATAAAATTATACAAGTTTTATTACAAAAGCTTGGTTTTAAAACTCATCCTGACATCAAATGGTATTTACCTGAACATATATTAATAAGTGCAGTCATCATATTTGACTCGAGTGGGCTGTCATGAATATTTATAACTTCCCTAAAGGAAAACTGGCATAACATCAACGCGACCTCTTTTAAATTGTGAGCTCACGTCAAAGTAATTAATAGGGCATTTCGATCAAAAGGCTTTCCTTTTCCTTTTTCTACCATGTATAACAAAATTTTCATGTGTGTTTGATACAGTTTTTGCATATTAATTTTTTTAAATGTGCATGAAAATATGGAATACAACACGAAAGGCCTTGTATGTTTAGCTGCTGTTTTGACGTTTTTTCATTGACTGGAAATGGTTGAAAAAATATTTACGGGATGGGGTTTTGTTTTAACCAAGTATGTGCAGCTAATGCATCCATACATACAAACTCGTACATAAACTTTTAAGATTTATTAAAGCAATGTGGCTACTTATAACTGCTCTTGGATACCAGCGTTTTAATAATTATAGTCTTCCTTTCCCCCTCTATTAATTTCCGTCGGCTCATTTTATAATCTTTTCAACATCTTGCCATTAATTATATTTTTCCATTCGTTGCCATTTGCTATTGGTGTCTTCCCTTGGTTGAGAGACCTTCGCCTTCGCCGGATACTGATCTCGAGGGTTGGGGTTAAGGCTGGTCCAGCTATGCATCATCTTTTGTTCGTCTTGTAAAAAAAGCACTCATCGACTCTAAAGATTTATGGCCTGGTTGAAATACTGTATTTGAGAGAGAGAGAGAGAGAGAGAGAGAGAGAGAGAGAGAGAGAGTCGTTGCATTTTTGTACCTCCCCCTCCTCCTCATCCTCTGCTGAGCCAAGAACGTCTTTCATACTATGATTATCTTTCTCGCCACACAAGTTATCCTGATTTATGTTGTATTGTTGCTATTGGAGATTGCGGTGTTATCGCCCGTCTGATTGTTTTCTTCTGCCTTCTTTCAGGTCTTTTGTTGCGTTGGTCATGATTGTTTTGGTCTTCTCGAATCATTGCAATGCCGATACCTTCGAAAGACATTTCATTTTTGGTTGTGTCGTGCTTGGAGCATTGAACATTTATTGAGGGAGCTGCTTTGCGTTCTCAGTGGTCTGATTTAGAATTGGAAATCTTAACATTTATGGTATTTCATGGAAAGCGATATGTAGCTTTCAGAGATATCACTTAAAATGTTTCACAAGATGTTCTTTAGTAGATGCTGTAGTATGGTATCTAAGATGTCCTATCAACATATCGGTTCACCGATAGTCTTGATGCTTTTCTGAACTTACATTTCAGTAGGTACCAAATATTTCATTTCAAACATAAGAGAAAAGTCATTTAATGAAGTTAAGACAAGAATCGAAAGACTGTATTGAATTTAAATTCAACAGTCATGATTTCCAGACGAACTTAATACATATATGCCACATGGAGTCATTAATGTGTGTGTGTGTGTGTGTGTTTACGCATAAATGTATGATGTGGTTACTGAGGGAAGTGTTTCTTATGGAAGTGGAGTGTGGTAGTTAAATACTAATGAAAGAAAAAGGCCGAAGCTGTGATACACGTGACTTTTTATGGTAGTTATACTTAGAAGTGGTGACAAGGTTATCGTAGGTGAAGGTTTTGTCATGTTGAAGGAATGAAAGACGAGAGGTCGGTGAAATGTGCTTATAATTTTGAAATGTCAGAAGTGAGGAGGAGGAGGAAGACCAAGAGAGGGCTAGATTGAAGAAGTATAGTAAGTGCTATTGGGAAAGAAGGCTCTTAATTTCCGGAAGCGAGGAAGTGTGTGCAAGATAGAGCTAAATGGCTCAGTATGTTGGGTAGGGCCTGTGAGCTGCTGATAAGCCACCTTTGTAGTTTTATGAGGCGGCTAAAGGTGCTGAAGTTTACTGAAGTTTTCTGCATAGGGAGTTCTTCCACGATCCAGTGGTTAACATACAAATGTGACCGTGACAATTGTGCGGGGGGGGGGGGGGGGGGGGGGGGGGGGGGGGGGGGGGGTTATTTTATGAAGAGCTGACCCTGGTTACCGGAAACAGCTTAATGGGAAAAAAATATGTGCATATGAGAAGGTTATTTATGCTCATCCATTTCAGATGATTTTCCAGAGTATGAAGTGACCCTGCCTACCATTCAGGGCTCTTGACTCCTAAGAAACAGACCACAGAAATAGCGAACCAGAAGTGGGGTCACCATCTTCCTGGGTGTGATATAGGGACCGATAACCAACCCGTACCGGGCTGAGTATACTACTTTTAGATATGCATGTCAATCGGTTAAGGAAGGCTGCGCTGATTTAATTTCATAGGTGCAATTGTTTTTAATAAATATTTTCTTTGTAAAGGTCTCGTAAAATTTCAGGTATTTATTAACAAGGTTTTAAGATTGATATTGTTAGTGAATAAAAAAAAATTCCGATCGTGCACACCTTCTGTCATAGTAGCTTTCTTACACCAAGTATGTGTTATGGAGCTAAAAATAATTATTCTTCACCTGTGCTAGAATAAAAAATATGATACGAACACTCGTTGGTCTTGATGACATTTTCATCAAAATACTGCGATAGCCGATAAGGTCATCCTTGACTATTCTATTTTTCCTCCCGGGAAAAAAAATAAAATAAAATTGCATGCGCCTGGGAAGCAAGTAAGGCATCACAGTCGGTGCTTTATCCAAGCAATTCCACCTCCTCCAAATTGACTCCCAGATGAAGACGGATAGAGGCATTAGCGCATCCAATAATTCTCCAAATGGAGAGAACACTGCTTTCAATTGCATTGGCCACACCCATCAAGGAATATGAAAAGGCTGGATCGTCTGGTTCTTGTGTAAACAAACATAGCCATTCTCGCACTGATGTCCGACGTTGCTGCCGGGTCGTATAAGGAAGCTGGGATTGTTACCGAACACTTCAAACCCCGTCAAAGATAAATAAACATAGATACGTGGGGATTTGCTTTTGGTATTAGGTGAGTAATGCACCCAACTGTTGGAGTCTAGCCTGTAAAGGGACTCTCTCTCTCTCTCTCTCTCTCTCTCTCTCTCTCTCTCTCTCTCTCTCTCTCTCTCTCATTTTTTATATCAGAAACAATACAGTCTTCCAGCGCGACAACCATAGTTTTTGCCAGGGTCTAAAGCGTTCTTTAGACCTCGGTTCTTGCAATGTCATTGTGCAAAAACTAACATATAAAGCTCTCTCTCTCTCTCTCTCTCTCTCTCTCTCTCTCTCTCTCTCTCTCTCTCTCTCTCTCTCTCTCTCTCTCTCTGTAATTATTTCCAAATTTTTATAATAGAAACCAAACATATTTCCAGTGCGATAGCCATACTTTTTGCAGTCATCCTACAAAAAACAATATGAACAGTATATCATAAATCTCTCTCTCTCTCTCTCTCTCTCTCAGTGATATTAGTGATTGTTACTAAATGGTTGATTACTGTCAGATACAATAGGGTTAGAGCTCATACAAACGGCCGCCTCTAATAAATGGAAATTGGCGTAGTTTGAATACTCGCAACCCTACTTACTGTACTTGGTGGATGTTTAAGTATTTATTGTTACATTGGTTTGAACGGATACTGTTACCGGAACAGTAGCCAGTTTTCTTTTTTTATCATTTCATTTGACCATTGCCTCTTCATGAACTAGCTGCCTGTCATCATGTTAAATGACATTGTACTTTTGCTTAATCCTGTGGAGAATTGACTTTTGAAGCATCCCATCATCTGATGTGGATCTGTTAAATATTTAAATCCATCGGGGACAGTACATCGACTGTCATGATATTAGTACCGGTAAATTTCGACATCTGATAAAGTGTCTCCACAATTAGAAGTAATTGTATTTTTTTTATCAAATTACAGTATAGCAAGTTTGCTACCCCACATTTGACTTTCACCCTCAATGAAATATACTGTGTTCAAGTGTACACCGATGAGGTATTGATCAGTATTTTTTTTTTTAAATCTTTTTATCATGAGATGATTTCTCTTTTGCCCTCGAACCTTTAATTGTTTGGAAATCTCAAAAGTACTGTACTAAAGTTCATTTGATGTAAATGTAAATATTTTTATATGCGCTAGTCTTGGTGACTGTTAACTCTAACTGATCTGATGTGACAAGTAATTGCACTTTGCTCCAGTATCTTTCTTTAACGCACACGAATATTTATATAATGTAACCGGTATACCGTCTCCACTAAAATAGGGTTGCAATGGAGGGAGCAAAACAGCGGTTATTGGCACGTGTATCACATAACCGTAAATGAAGGCTGAAGTCTTTTGCAGAAGACACTTTGCCGCATCAGTCGCTTCTGATATGACGATTGAAAGTTCTTTAATGTTTGTATGTTTGTCTGTATATATATATATATATTTATGTATAGGTAGTTAATAGATAAATAGACAGATAGCAAAGTAAATTATGTGTGTGCATCATCATATTTTTAATACAAAAAGCAAACCTGTTGATAGAAATATGAGCATAACATGTGAAACCCAGTTCATAGGGTCATGTCTATGTCTTATGTCTATATATATATATATATATATATATATATATATATATATATATATATATATATATCTATATATATATATATATATATATATATATATATATTTGTATATATATTATATATATAGTACAATTTTTTCTTTATGAAATCATCATACTTTCTGTGTAATTAAATGTAATCTAAGCTGACTCTTATTTATAGTTTACGCATACTTAGTCACTAAGAATTGTACGAAATTTTCTACTCTTTTGAGTTATTGGTTTAACTTTTTCGTATTTTGCACAAATTTTATTTTCTAAATTAGCTACAAATATTTAATGAGATTGTGACGGTATATTCTTCGGCAGAAAAATGACGAGAATATCTACTTCGTTGTTTAATAGTTACTATATGGAGAGCGAGCAAGGAGAAAATTGTTTTGTTCTCTGTCCAGTAAGGTTAATTACGTTCTTATTGGAATCACGCAAATGTGCCCACTCATGTAGATTAAAGTTTGTCGTACTGGAGAGTGACGATTGAAATTTGATCATTGTGAACTCTTGTATCAAACCTGACGTCCTGAGACGTTGCCCTCCTACGAAACGATCGAGACTCCTGCTATCCGGCTATTTGTCGCGGAATGTAAAAGAGAACAAGTAGCATCGCATGGTTTTCTTGAGTCTCTCCCTCCGTCCTAGCACGCAGTATCTCCTATAAACCATGTCGTACCTGAGCAAGGTGTCATCGGCGTAGGCGAGGGCCATCAAGCTGTCTTCAGGATCGGGGGATTAATCTGACCCTTATCATCACCACGGGAGACTCCAATATGGCAGTGGTGGTGACAGTTGCTCTTGCAGATAGCGTCGCTGCCTGAAACCCAACTTCCTCGCGTAGAGCCGCGTTCGTCAACCATTTCGGTTTTAGGAATGTCTATCGCTCTCACGTTTTTTTGCTCTCTCTCTCTCTCTCCTTTCTGCTCTCCTGACTGCTCTCGTCACGTGTTACATAATGTCACATGCTTGAGCTTAAATTTTTTTTTTTTTTTAATGTTGCTGAAAGATGAATCTTTATATATATATATATAGTATATAATATATATATATATATATATATATAAATATAGACATATACATATATATATTTATATATTTATGTATACCTTTGCATACATACATACATACATATATACATAATGTGTTGCAGCCTTATTAGGAAGAAGTTTAATGTATACTGCACATTATCCAGTTGAATACTGTTCCTTTTCATCACCCTTTGTATCAGTGTAAGTTAAAGAACGTTTGAATGGTTTAGTATTATTTGGGGTTTTTGCTATGATAAAAGTTTAGATGCAGGTGGAATGGTTTAAGGAGAAATGAGTATTTAATTAAAGTGGTCCTTAAGAGAGAGAAAAGAATCCTAGGATATCATTTTAACTCTCTTACAGTAGCCTGGCTTTTACAGTATGATTAAAAAATAACACTGCAGCTTAATTGAAATTGGCAGAAATATAGAATCTGTAACCCGAGTAAATTGCTCTTCACGGGAACAGGGACAACGCAGGATGTGTGCAAGATTTTTCCATCAAGCATAAGTTGCGAACGTTATCTTCTTAACTCTTAACGTAAATTAAAACGTGCCAAAATCTACGGTCAAATGTAAAATAATTACGCTCTATTTTATTAGAAATATTTTTTCTGTACTGTTTATCATGCAATTTATTTACATTTTCATTCTAATAAATATATCATAAATATTCTGTCCTAAACGCAAAACACCTTTTGGAGGCCTTTTTAGGCTTTTCCACAGGGCTTTCATACCTCCCCAAAAGAACAAGAACAAGAACAAAGTACCAGATTTGTCGGCTTACTTCCCGAGTAAGCGAAAAGTGAGAAAGATAACAAATCCAAGGAATGTTGAGAAAGAAGTAGAATCAGTTACTCCCTTTGCTTTCTGAGCCTGGTAAATTATGCATATATTTATCTGATGTCGACAAAATTTTGGCAATCCTTGTGAACATTTAGAGAATACACTAACTACTACTACTACTACTACTGCTACTAACACTACTACACTACTCCTACTACTAACTATACTGGCTACTACTACTACTACTACTAACTAACTAACTAACTACTAACTAACTAATTATATTAATAATAATAATAATTTAATATATTTATCAATACTAACCATCTACACACACACACACACACACATATATATATATATATATATATATATATATATATATATATATATATATATATACATTTACATACTTAAATCCTGCATACATATGTCCCTGTATGAATGTTGGTCGGCTGCTGTCATTGTTTGTGTGATTTTAAACAGTATCACAGGTATGCAGTTGTATGGACCAAGAGTAAGGAGATCATTGAATATTATGTATTAGCTTATAAAACATTGTGTGCTCTTCGTACATTCAGGATAAAATAGGATATCTTTATGAAAAACAATGGTGGTGTGTCTGGTCTTATTTTACATTATATATTATTATATTATTTAATTATATATATATAATATATTAATATATATAATATATATATTGGTTGTCCATTTTTACCAGAGTTATATTTGTATTTGTAAAAGTCAAATTAGTCTTAAAATCTCTAGGTGGTAAGAGGTCATTATGGCCAATACACACACACACACACACACACACACACAATAAAATTGATCATATGATGAAGGTAGGTTTTGTGGTAATTCAGAAATATATCATATTTTCATAGGTTTAAGTCTGTCTGCGTTAAACGAATTGGAATTTCCACAGAAGAGAAACTAATATATATTGTCATCCTTTTATTTTGAACTCATAAGCATTCCTTTAGTTATGATTACACATATAGTCATAAGGAATCATATCTTTGTCCCTTTATGGTTTCAGTTGCTTTAATAGTATTTACCTATTATATCTATAAATTTGCCATAAATGTTCTTCAGATTTTCTCTGGCAATCTGTTTATTTTGGTGTTACTGTTCTTCCAATGATTGCGGCTTTTGTCTGCGTACCGTCTCCTGTTCTTGATAACCTAAAGATCAAGAAAAACAAAAATACGGGTTTGGTTGTATACATAGATTAGGAAATGTCATCACTCTTCTTTGATATGTTTACTGGAACTTATTTGGTGTGGACCAGAAAGTCGCATGATATTTTTACTTTTGTTTTAACCAAGCAAATAGAAATTATCTTCAGTTGATGTGAAATGCCGGATGCGTAATATTTCCTTGATTGATAACGTGATTGTAAAGTTGATTGTCCTGTGCTCCATGACAGAAATTATAAAAAAAGATGTGTTCAGATGCTGTTGTAGTTGACTGCATTATATATCGATCATTGTATAAAAATGGCGTCTCTTGCGTCGGATTACCGGAGAACGCGCTTTTGTACAGCCGTTGTTATTACGTCTCCGGTATATTTAATGCACTATTGTAGTGTTTTTTTTAATTTGTGCGTTCTAGCTGATATCCAATATATTTAATAATAGTTTAGTGGTATTATTATATTTAATGATAGTTTAGTCGCGGTATTATTAACATTACAGCTTATCTTCATGGACGGTATCATTGATATTTTTCTTATGGTGATTCCTAGGCGGTTTGCTCCGTTTTCTTTTCTGTATGTCTTGTCTGTTGAAGGGGCTGCCCAAAATATTTGAACAATTTCCCAAAATTAGGTGTAGGGAGGCAAATCATGTATTAAACGTCCGGTTCCAAGTGTTGGAATATTTTATATCCTGAAGTTATGTCGCCTGAAGTGTGAAATATCTTCAGATGGGCGGAAATGATTTTTAACTGACCTCACTTGGTCCTAAAAGAGATAACAGGTGTTACACTGAATGCCCATGAGTAATTAATATGTTTCATGGCTTCATTGTTACATCTCACCTGTTACGTAATTTTATATTGCTTCTTGAATTCCACTTTATTATGGATATCATAATTTTTTACAGTTTTATATAACTCTTTTCATGCATTGGTTTCATAATTTTGGTTGCTTAGGTTATTGGTTTCCGTTATTCCAGGAGCTCATTTTGTTTCTCCCTTGATCGTTCAGGTCATTTTTGTTCCAATTATTAGAATATAAAGGCTTGCACGCTTTTAGCTCATCATAAGCGATACTGAATCCTGTACCATATTCGAAAATTTTAATTTGGGCTACCAAAGTAACTATTGTTCCTATTCACTTGCAGATTGTTTAATTTCCTGTAGGTTGGATTACTTTGCCATTTTCCATTGTGCTCTGTTGTGCATAAGGGAGAGAACCTTTGCTGGCATAAGGATAGTTTTTCCAACAGCAACTTACCGTGTGTGCGAATGACACACCCCACTCACTCCACGCCACATCCTCTCGACCCGAGCATGACATTCCACGCAGCGCCAGTCATAATATTGGTCACGCTTCACATAATCTGCAATTTAGGATTTTCTTTGCCAATTTTCCCACCCACTCTCCTGCAAGGCATTGCGAGAAAAGGGTTAATAAGGCTAAATAAGTAATTGTTTCCTGTTGAGAAGTGATATCGTAAAACAAGTGGAAAGCAGGTGTTAGCTCTGCTGTCAACTGTTTTAATGACTTGCATTGTGGATTGGTATGGCTTGTGACGTCAGATTCACTTCATACATCAAGTTGTAATGGGCGGTTCAATAATTATTGCTGGGAGTAGCATCTAATTATGGATTAAGTTACTGGAAGTTTATTACTTCTGTCATTTTAATCTCGGAAGTCGGAGGAGTTTCAATATTTCTTAGATAATTACAGGATATAATTTATAATCTGGTTTAATAACGGCATACCGACTCTCGTTGAAAACATTACTTACATTTTCATCAAGAGAGAGAGAGAGAGAGAGAGAGAGAGAGAGAGAGAGAGAGAGAGAAACTTAATGACTGCTGAGATACCATCTCCTGTAGGAATGGCAAGTCGTAAATCAAGATAAACATTGAATGATTTAGTGGTTTCCGTGGTGCCCAAATTTGGCTCTCGACAATACCAGAAGCCGTTGTAGTAACTGTATCTCCCGGTTGGTGGTACTTGGCTCTTTTGGGGAGAGTTATCACTCAAAGACGGTTGCAAATGAGAAGAACCTGTCTTTAAAGTCTTTAGGAAGAGGCGATTTGTGAGACTAGGCCCTTTTTTTTAGGAATGGTTCAAGGTGAGAGAAAAACCACCTTAGTTGGTTGGTTTTCAAGCTGTGTGGTATGAGCACTACATCAGTATCTATTTATTTATCTTTCCAACTAGGCAGCATGGAAGATCCTAGAGGCTTTTGAGTTTTCTACCTCCGTGTCATTTTATTAGCGTGTCCATGCTACATTTTTTTTTTATGATTTCAGACATATTTCACTCTCATACACTTTTAGGTTTGTGTCTCAGTGGCATTTCGCCGACTATTAGAGGAGCATGTATAGGGAAAGCCTTGCTTGTGGGTGGAACAAAATATGTTTTTTCGCCTCCTTGGACGAGCGCTTCTGGGCAAAATTCAGCACTGGCCATTTGAATGTAAATACGACGAGGGAAGTGATACATAAAAAAAGATATGTAACTCCATAATGTTATTCTTATCAGAGAATTAGAAGATAATAAATGTTAAATTATTTTACAAATAAATTATTCAGAATCATGGCTTCGGTCAAAATTAAAATTTATATATATACATATATATATATATATATATATATATATATATATATATACATACATACATACACATATATGTAGGGAGAGAGAGAGAGAAAAAAAAAACACATTAAGAATATCTAAATATGTAAACAATAAAATGATGATTAACAATAATCTTTTTCAGTCACAGAAATGAATTCGCTAGAACAGCATCCATGGAATATATATATATATATATATTTATATATATATATATATATATATATATATATATATATATATATATATATATATATATATGAATAACTTGATCACGAAGTTATATAAAACGTGATGCTATGTATAAAGGTAAAGGTTTTTTTGCCACGAAGGAAAAAATGAAAAAGCGAGATAGCCAAGTACTTTCGGTCCTGTTCGGACCCTTTACTGAGGCAAAGGGTTCGAACAGGACCGAAAGTACTTGGCTATCTCGCTTTTTCATTTTTTCCTTCGTGGCAAAACACCTTTATATATATATATATATATATATATATATATATATATATATATATATATATAGATATATATATATATATATATATATATATATATATATATATATTCCATGGATGCTGTTCTAGTATATTCATTTCTGTGTAAGAAAAACATTATTGTTAATCATCATTTTATTGTATACATATTTAGTTGTTCTTAATCTATATTTTCTCTACATAAATTATAGTATTCAGACAGCAATTTTCATGCGGGAATTTTAGGGTTGTATTTTTTTTCCAGCTGATTGATCAGATAGTGGGGATTTAAGATGCTGTGGGTGGAGGTGAAATTATTTGGTGGGGATCTCAGCCGGAGATATTCTTCCAAGCGCGGTCTCCATCGACCTTTGAGCTTTGAATTTCGAGGACGTCTGTCTTCACGCTTCTTATTTCACTTCTGATTGAATCCTTCGAATGAACGATGAGACAAAATTCTCTTCTAATGCGTTACAACCTTCTGGCTCCTTCAAACCAAAATGGTTTCTATGGCTACAGAAGTGAAAGTGTTGTTTTAGAATATCAGGAATATCCAAATTTTAAAAGCTGCAATTTCCAGTGATATGGAACAAGTTTTCCTCTACCTATTTTCATCTACCTATTTTCATTTTCTTCGTGGACTTTTCTATACTTTTTTCCTTTTTAATATTTCATTTATGGAAGGTAAAGAAAAAGGAGATTTGCTTATGAATGCAGGAGGTCTAATTTATACTTCTAACTCTCTCTCTCTCTCTCCCTCTCTCATACAGTTATGTCTGCCATTTCTCTGATCTCCTTGGCCGATCAGTATCAGCCCAACCTCTCATACTCATTCAGGTGATGTGGAAAGGGCGTATGCATTGTAGGAGATGTAAACGGTTTTCGAACACGATGCTCTTGGACAGAATTGGCAAGTCTGTTGGGCCACACTGGCTGTGATGATCAGATAGGTAGATGCTATACCTGTGATTTTAAAATCGTTTTCACTTCATCATCTCAGACCGAAATACCATTTGTTCACCAAATTTCATTCTAGAAGATACGTACTCGCATATTTAAGGGAGGGTCAGATACACACGCACACAAACACACACACATAGGTATGTATGTATGTATGTTTTCAGCTGAGGCCAAAAAAATAATAAAAGAAAAGAGAAACAAGTCTTTCGTGTCATTTCCCACACAATTTCGAGGAACAATGTATGTATGTATGTATGAACACGATAACTGCCCATGTAAAAAATCAAAGGGTGAATAGAATAGCGTTATTTTTCGGATAGTGCCTCCACCCCATAGGATTTGCTATTAAACTAGTGGAGATTTTATACTAGAGAAAATTTTTAAAGCAGGAGTTTAGAAGCATATAGAGCTTTTTGTTCTCCCTATTTTGAATTTACATTAGCAATTTTCATTTTAGCTGTCCTGCTTTCCAAGATTTTAACACACACATGTTTATATATATATATATATATATGTGTGTGTGTGTATATATATATATCTATATATATATATATATATATATATATATATATATATATATATATAAACATGTGTGTGTTAAAATTCCATGCATGGATTGTCCCTCATTTTATCTCGGACAGTCTAGCAAAGGCCTAGAAGTAAGGCTAAGCCAGCATAAATATTCTGTGAAAACTGGGCAAACATCTAATGCAATATTCATTCATTTAAGTGAAAACAACCACCGAATAAATTGGGTTGGTAGTTCAGTAATTGCAAGGTCAAGAGATGTCTCATCACGAAATCTTTTAGAATCTGCTTTAATACAACTTACTTTTCATTGTAATTTCAATGTTAGTCGTGGCCTTTTTCATTTAGACCCTTGTATTTGTAACATGTTTAAAAATGACCTCAAAGATATAATTACAGACTTAAATAAAAATCAGTTGCCTTAGTGTTATCTTCGTTGTAATGTATGTCTGACATGTATTGTGAATATGGTTTTGTTTACCAAGTTCTGAATAGCTGTCAACTATAATCCTTTAACTGTCTTGTCCTTGTATCTGAGATTGTCTTAAACCTTTAATTGCACCCATTGTTTATGCTTGTTTGGGAAGGTTACTCATCTTCCAGGTGTGTCGGATTCTAGGTACTAATCTCTTTATAATCCCTATCTGTCAGTTATACGAATCTTCTTGTATTGTCTTTTCCCTCATTTATGTCAGTTTCTGCTTAGTAAAGGACGTTTAACGTCGAAAGGTCTCGCAGATCCTCCTTCGTTTATTTTTCCTTCGTGGCATATATCTTTATTTATGGATTTATCACGTTCCTAACTTTCGTGATTCAGTTATATATATGTATATATTATATATATATATATATATATATATATATATATTTATTAAAAATATATAATTATTAAAAATATGTATTGACACAAACAACATTCTGGATTTCTTCATTTTATCGATGCATGCTATTATTATTATTATTATTATTACTACTACTACTACTACTACTACTACTACTACTACTACTACTACTACTACTGAAATACACATCCTTACAACAAACTTCAGTAAAGGTAATTCTAGAAAAAGAATCTTAGAGCATGTATATTTTCCATTTAGGCTGGGACATTTTCTTTCCTATTCTGTATATCACGATGCTTTCGAATCATTCAGACTCGTTGCCGAGAAAGTGTTCTAGGAGGAGGAGGAGGAGGAGGAGGAGGGGAGGAGGAGGAGGAGGAGGAGGAGGAGGAGGAGGAGGAGGAGGAGGAGGAGGAGGAGGAGGAGGATTAATCATAAGCATTTCTTTTAAGAATATCTCGCTTAAGTTTCTGGATCATCATGGCGGTCATGCATGATTTCGTTTTGGTTCGCCTCTTGATTCATTGCTTTTTTGCATCGGTGGTTAACATGCAAAGAGTTCTTGCCTAGCCAAGCCCTTCTTTACTGCCGGTTGCAAATTACTTTTGTCTCGTTTCATTGTCGTATTGCCAATTACAAGGTGAAGTTTAATAAAGATGGTGTATCTCTTTCAGGTCAGATTAGATATCAATCTTTGACGTGTTTGCTCATACGTACATACTTTGAGAATCGGTTTTTTTTATATTAGACACATTTTGTGCATTGATTTTGTATGGGACATTGTAAGAATACCTTGTTTTTCGTATGATTTCATCAGCAAATTCATTATTAGATATTCTTAACCGTAATTATGGGTAATCTGGTAGTAAAAAGTAAATTATTACCTCTACCGCGTACCGGAGAACCAATCGTAAACTCCATTTTTCTTGCCCTTCAATCTTGTCCTTTAATTTTGTTATTAACAAAAGTACCAGAGATTTGAATCCATTTTTGTCCTCCCATGCCTGTAAATTTCTAGATAGATAAGGGCAACACCTAAGATTAATTCTTCCAGTGGGAAAAAGATTTCAGATAGATAAAGTTACTTTATTGAAAGAATTCTTAAATCATTACAAATTTCAAGCTACAAGAAAGCCTGGCAGTCTCCGTAAATATTTATTACTAATGTAAAATAAAAAGGTAACTAAATTGTTGTCGATAACTGAGGTACTAAATTGATTCCCCCTTGGGTTGCAGCGGTTTACAGAACCCATAGATGGGTATTAATACTAATAAGTTATTCTGTCTAGCGATAACACGGAGTCGCAAAACAATACGTGAACTTTACTCTGAAGTTAGATGAAGGCTTTCACCTGTTTTGGGCCATTGCAGTTTTTCCTTACGATTTTCATGTTTTGACTGCTCAGAAGAGCTTTCAAGAAAGCTTCACTTGCCAGAAATATCTAGAAATACTTCTTAGTTTTGACGACCACTAGAGAGAAACCATATAAGACGCATTCTGCTTATATAAGTGTATATGAATGCAAGTGCTATTTACACACTTGAATTTATATACGGTGCTTATTAACTGTACTACGATTCACAAGGAATTCTCGCGTTTGAAAGAATATTTATTTTAGATAATTTTTATCACCTTTTTATTTGTTCAAAAATGAGTTCCTATGTGCACGGACATATCTAGAAATAGTGTCTGTTTGACATTAGTGGTTCTCCTTTTGGAACTTCTTTATATACGCAAGGAGAGATGTCTATAAAATGATGTGATTATAAAGTCCTAAAAATTGCGATTGATAGGCAGTGCCTTTAGAATATTGTGGCTGGTAGCTAATGTTTCCTAGAAATTGTGTAGCTGGTTTACGGAATTTCATTAAAATTATCATAAATAAAAAAGAAAGTGTTATTCCTTGGCTGAAAGGCGACAGGAAGGAAAACAGCTATTGAGAGTACGTTACTCAAGACGAAATTGGTAACGTTGTGTACTTGAGTGACTTTCAAAACCTAGAGTTTTTCGACACTTTGCACGAGTCATTATGAAGCGTTTGCCACAAAATTTCTATGTTTAAAGGGCGTCATGTATTTTTCAGTAGTTTTATTTATTTTTTTTTTCCCAAATTGCCCGTTGCTTTATAATGATAGAAGTGCATTAATGTGTATGTGCATAATGTGTTTGTAGATAGCTGCCAATGAATAGTAAATAAATAGTGCTTTTGAGTCAGTCTTTGCTTAAGGAATGCAGCAAAAACATTGTTCTGTCGCAAACAAGCACAGTAACCACAAGAAAATCGAGAGGTTTTATGCAAAATTCATTTAAGGCAACTTGGAATTTCCATTATACATTTTGTTGTCTTGCTCTTACTAGAATAAGATCAGCCCATGTTGTGCACCTTATTTGAATCCATTATTGAATAAACATGAAGTTACTAGTTACAGAATTCCTTGTGTCTTTTCAGCAGTTATCCGTTGTTTGGTATCCAAGAGGATTTGATGTTGTGTTGCTCTGTTGTCCTAAACCTTGTTCGTGTGCGCCTGCGAACACAGTTGCTAAACAATAGAAAGTCATGAACTTCTTGGATTGGATTTTCCTCGGCATGATTCTGATTTTACTGAGTAGATGATTTTTTTTTTCCGTTTCAAGTCGCTTTTGTAATGCAGCTTTGAAATGCTTGTAGAATTGGTGGTTTATACAGTAGACACACACACACATATGTATGTGTATGTATGTATGTATATGTATATATATATATATATATATATATATATATATAGTATGTTTATTAGCTACAATGCCCTCTTATTAACTTCTCGATTTATACACAATTTGGAAACGCTTGTCACTACGAAGTGTCAAGGTTCAAGTTAAATCCACAAAATTAACAATAGGTTATATGGAAAAAACAATAAAACAATTACATTTAATTAACAAAACTTAACATATCAAAACATTACCAATTAATTAACATAACCAACATAATAAACTAAATATTCTGCCCAAATCCAAAATATCACATGGTATAATAACCGTACTCACAATGATCAGGGAAGTTCTTAACAAGCGCTTACGAGGCAGGAGCTGGGACGACACACAGGTGGCAAATAAGCCAGAGCGAAGGAAAACGTGTGGGGGGATGGGGAGAGAGGGGGAGTAAGGAGAACGAGACAGGAGGGGGAATCAGAAGGCAAGTTTTACAAGGATACTGGAGAGCTACATTTTAACTTAATTCAAGATTTCGTACTTATTACGAAAGAAGGTTACCATTAGTTATTTATTTAGGTATATACAAATACACGGATCCGTTTAATTAATGAAGAAAGCCGGTACTTGACATCTCCTCCCCGCTGAAGAGATCGTAACCTATGAAGGTACGATATTCCCTGGTACGGATGTTCTTGACAGTGCATCAGCTATAAGATTGTTTCTTGGACCACGAATGTGCTGAACACTGATATTGAAGTTTTGCAAGTAGAGAGACCATCTTAAAATTTTCTGGTTCACATTTCGAGCTCTGTTCAAGAAGACGAGGGGGTTGTGGTCGGTGTACACAGTAATGGGGTTACTTGTGGAAACGTAGACTTCATATTTCTGCAAGGCTTGTACTATAGCTAGGAGTTCTTTCTCCACAGTAGATAGCGACCTTTGGTGCTTCTTCAACCTGCATGAATAGTAAGACACAGGGTGAAGCAAGTTAGTTTCAGGCTTCTCTTGTAGGAGGACAGCACAACACCGTAGTCACATGCATCTACCTGGAGAACAAAGGTTTTGAAGGATCAGGAGTTGTTAATACTGGTTTACAGCAAAGTAGGCTTTTGATCCGTTTGAAGGAGTCTTGACAAGATTCATCCCATACGAATTTAGTCTTGGTACTAGTCAAGTTTATCAACGGATGAGCTACATTACTGAAATTCTTGCAAAATCTACTATTTACTGTAAAGAGAAGTCTAATTTCTGCTCATAGATTAGGTGAGAATTGAGCTAATAGCTGATAAAATCCAGTTTTGAACTTCTTGATCAGAGTTTTAGGTAAACTCTTCTTCTACATCCGGTTCATGGGTTTTTAGTCGAATGTTGCCAGGCTTTTCCACAACTTACATCTCTTTGTGTAGAAATTCTTTTACTGTAATTAATTTTTCTTGATTTTGATATGAGTTTGTAGTTGTTACTACTTCATTTACTGTTAGGCACAATCAGGAGATCTAAAAATGAAGAAATGCAGCAGAGTGAATACAAGAACGTAGCATTATTACTTAAAACTGTGCACCATTTACATATGCTCTTGCGAACATCAGTAAGCTGTCATATTCTCCAAATACACGTCAGTGACTAACAGGTGTAGTGAAGAAAAAATGCCTGGGTCTTGATCCAATCAATCTGTTTATTAGTTTCCATTTAATTCTGCTAGCAAACAGCCTGACAAACATAATTTAGATTGGAAATGTTGTTCTTCCTTTTAGTAGTTGTATTTATCTTACTGAAGAATTCTGTTGGTACTGACAACAATGATAGGAGAGAGGAGGGGGTTTTATTTTTGTTCTCGTAAGCTCCTCCTGAGTTCTTTTAAAAGGGAGTAATGATCATTAAGAAGTCTTTTAAATCAGAAGAAGAAAACAAGAGAAAGGAAGGAAAGAAACGATGCGATTTTAATTAGCACTGGGATGATAATGTTATTGACTTCCCTTGGACCTATTGACTTATTAATGACGTTTAAGAATAGTCAGTCGCCCATGGTGGATTAGAGAATTCATAAATATTTTATTTTTTAGCCTTGCATAGTTTTGCCCGTTGCTTTTAAAAGAAAAAATCGATCATAAAAACCTAACAATAAAGCTGGTTAGGGAAGTAGTAACTTTATTTCGATGTAAACGTGGATAACTTAATTAGATAACCTCTGTCATCATTTGGCCTCAAAGCTCATAAAAGAATACAATATTATTATTGCTCTAAATATTGAAGGAAAGTACATCTGTTAAGGAGCCTTTACAGCCAGGCACCTTTGGCGCATTTTCACCAAAGGTCACTGCTTCATTACTCGTAGTCTGGGAGCTGTTCCCACTAGAACCTTTGTAAGAATCGGGAAGTAAGCTTTGAATCCTTGTAGAATTTCATCGACACCTGAACTTGTTCTAATGCTATTGTTAACGTTGTTGGAGGTGATGAAATTTTATATATATATATATATATATATTATATTTATATATATGCTATAGAGGCTTTCATTTTTAAAAGTGGTAGTTCTACTGTGAACGATATGAATTTTTATCTTTCCTAGTTACATGTGGGAGCATCTTTTAGGTAGAATGTTGACTTACACATACCTCAGTAAGATTTTCAGTCTTTTGAGGTCTACTTCTATAACCCACAGCTGCATTTTTATCTCTTCAAGTGTGACAGGCTGGTGATGAATTGATAGGCATTATATCCTCTTCTGTAATTTCATCCTTTTTATACAGAGAATTTTGTAGTAAATTGGGCAGATGGGTCAGACAGCGAAGTACCCTCGACGTCAGTTGTTGGGTCTGACTGGTAATCTACCTCCCGTCGAGTAATAACAGAAAATCACTCGAACTGATATATAGTTAATTGTGTAATGACGAAGAGGTTGAGGAAATTTCACCTCCATCTCTTTGTGGAAAGATCGATAATCATCTTGTTTTGCTGGGAAGATTGCTCTCCCTAAATGTTTCGTTCTTTTTTAATGGCGACCAAACGATTTTGCTATTGTGGTTAAATGCATTAGCACACGAACTGATGGAAATAAAGAAAGATTTGCTTTTTATCAAATTCTGAAGCTTGGGGTCTCAGCACAAATCTTTTTATTATATTATTATTATTAATTATATTATATATATATATATTATATATATATATATAATATATATATATATGTGTGTGTGTGTGTGTGTGTGTGTGTGTGTGTGTGTGTGTGTGTGTATGTATGTATGTATGTATGTATGTGTACACCTGGATGTGAACGTGTGCACACATAAATATAGTGAAACGCATGATTTTATTTCGACTGATAACGGTTTCCACCTAAATAAAATAAAAAAGGAAAGGAAAATCCTGGGTATTATTTACTGCTCGCTTGCATCTCCGTTTTATTATGGTAAACCAACGGTCCACAAGAGTTGTAAACTGAACAAACATATATATCATTTACTGGTCTCAATAGATATGTGCTTTTAATAGCTGCAGTAATCCTCCCTTCCTCAGTGGGATTCAAACACTTCATTTATTCCCAATTTTGATTCAATGCTTTTAGTGATAAGCATATCCAATGAAGTGCGAAGTTGCTGCTCTTGCAGACACACACGCGAACTGAATGACTCGAGAGGTTGTATCCCTCTTGTTGTATAGTCAAAGTTTGCCACTAGGTAGGGTTTGGTATTGAATGCAGGTCATCACTCGGGTATTAACAAGAACACTGTTCAAAATACCAAACCTGCTCTCTCTCTCTCTCTCTCTCTCTCTCTCTCTCTCTCTCTCTCTCTCTCTCTCTCTCTCTCATATGTGCTTAATTTGGAACTTGTTCTCATTCTCATTAACAATTGTGTATCCGAAAAGAAATGGAACACTTTGTATTACTGTTTTCTCTGTTTCATATTCTAGTTTGATATGTTTATTATATATCTTTATTATTATATCTGTAAATAGCGAAGATTTTTAAGCTGGGCTCATATGGTGTTTTGAAGGTAGTAATTGGTGTTATTTAGGAGACATTTTGTATTAAGTGTGCATATTTAATCTTTATCATAAATTTCAAGCTAAAGACGTCAGTTATATTATACATTTTCACTCTTGAAATGAACGACGCGCATCTTTATTTTTATGTGTATGTGAAGTAATAAATATTTCTTGAATGTTGTGTGAATAGTTTTTAAATATTTCACGTCTTTTTGCATTTTTTTGCCCATCTCTATATTCTTCCTAACATTCATTATTCGGTAGCTAACCATTATTTCGTTTTGACCATTTTTTTTTCAGTTTTATGAATTTATCAACCCCCTTAACCCTCGTGTCCACTTTAAAACACTTTTGGTTCTCGACGTAATACTTCCCCGAGAGACGAGAATGAAAGGTTGCATCACCAAAATCGATGTTACACTGCTTACCGTCCAACGTCTATCCCAACTTCAAACAATTGAGACACGTTAGAGTAGAAGGAGTTTGGTATCCGATACAGTGGCGCTTTCGCCAGCGCCATTATTGATTGCAATTCTGGACCTCTTACTGCAATAGACACCCATTGCGATGTCACTCGATACATGTCTGTTACCACGTACCGATCTAAAGGGCAATTTTTTTCTTTCTTTATGCGACTGAATATTATACAAGGTTCTGAAGGGTTCTGAAAAAGTTTGCTCATTTTTTGCTACTGTGGCTGATGCTCTCTTTGTTTTTTATAATAAAAAGGGAATCGCGCTCTCTAGAAAAGCTTAGTGCTTTCGGTATGGATACAAATGATATATTCATCCACGATGAATAATTTTGTACAAGTCAGTAAAAGTTATAAAGGGGGAGTGAGGGAGGGAGGAATGGAGGGAGTCCGATATGAAGCAAAAATGATTTTAGTGCCGTCTTTGTCTTTCGTTACCTCTAAATCACAATGGGCAGTTTTTATTTATTGCAATATGATGAGCACCCACGGTCGTTTTACATTTTTCATTTATGTTATAATTTTCAACGAAAGAGGTGAATTGTTATCTATGTACTCCATGCACCTTGTAGTCTCCCTTCCGAAGGTGCAATTATAACTTTATAATGACCCCTGAAATTAGGCCCTTAAGAAGAACATTAGTAAATCATGCTTTTGATAATAAGAGGGTCTTCGAGCCCTGCCAGCCAAACGGCTATTGTCTCTTAATGTTAATTAATACCTGCAAGATTTGGCCCTCTAACGTATGAGAAGGCGCACTTATATTGCATTCTGTTGCAATTAAAGATAAAATATGGTAATTTTTTTTACTTCTATAAGAGGTCAAAAGCGTAAATGTGATTTTATTTTTTTAGTCTTGTCATATTATCGGGCAGTGTATAGCATGGTTTTGCTAGAATTTAGATATATTTTTGGCGGAGAATGTTAGCCATACCTTGAGATGTTTTGTAACGTTATACGGCTATATTTAGAATGGTTGAATTATTAGGTTGTGTTTTAGGTGTCAGTTGGATATGGTGGATGATTGGTGATTTAATCAAATCATCATCTAACTCAAGAGGCAAATTACTCGCTTCTGACAATCCCCCGAGGAGATGAAAATCTTTTGTCGATATCTGCTGAAGTCATGATTGATGTTTATTACCCAACTCAAGTTTGTTTTCCAAACCAACTGGTTTGGGATTACTTTTTGCTTTCAGACTAATCATAAATTCTATTCTCTAGCGAATTTGATATAGTACTTATAGTACTATATATAGTATAGTATATATAGTATAGTAATTCTCTTTACACTGCTGTTTTTCCTATTAGGGCTTCCTATGAACGCCGTGCTGTGGACCCTTCCGGTTCCACATAGCTCTTGGCGTGTTATTATTTACAGGCTGCTGAAAAACAAAAGCCCGTGCCGGCACAAAGCTGGCTAAATCTAACTATAGCAGGTTCAGTTAAGGTAGATTCTTGGGTGAGCCCTATGCCTACGAGACGTTTGTTTGGCGGCCGCTGATTGGCTGGGAACTGCCTATACCTCCCAGTGATATAGCCAATCAGCGGCCGCCAAACAAACGTCTCGCAAGCATAGGGCTCATCTAAGGATCTACCTTAAGTAAACCAGCTTTACCTCTCGGCGTGCCTCACGTCCCGAAACACTGCTTGGGATTTGTGAATCCGGGGGTCAACGGATTTGTTCCTCATCTTACTGTTTTCCCCTTTAAAATATAAAATCTCTGCCTATCCAATAAATTCGCCTCTCTGTGCTTCCTGATACACCAAAGCAGACTTTTTTTTCATTTATTTACTTATATTTTATGTCATGAATTTATATTTTCACCATCAGTAACTGTTAGTTACCAAGAGAAAATAAAATTATGTCACTTTCCACAGTCTGAAAATCACCGTATTTTATACAGATAGTTTAGTTTATATAGTTTTTAATGCAAATAAATTCTGAGGGCAGAAAATTACACTGAATGCGAATGTCCTTTCTATTTCATTGTCTCAGAGTAAGATTTAAGGCATTTTATTGGTCTATTATAAAAATATTGATCGAAAAATAAAATAATTTAACCTGCAGCGATGATTATTAACCATAGAAGGTCACAGCCCCAAAAAGTATGTACAGGACAATTGTGGAAACCATCTTTGCTGTGGTGGAATTGACATCAGTGATCTTGAAGGTTGATTCCTATGTATGGCGGAGGCCTATGGGTTCAATGTTTGTTTTCTTACGTTTTTGTCTGTTGAAAATTTTCAAAGAAATGCGGAATTGAAAACAGTTTCCATGTCGCTTTGAAAGAAGTCATCAGTAGCCGAGTAGAATAATGTCCTTTTTAACGTTAAGCTTTTGTCAAAAGATTTAGATTTATGGGTTTGCTTTGAGTAGTTGTTATTAGCTTTGAAATAAGATCAGGGAGCTTTATAAAATTTCAAAGCAAAAAGCTTATTTTTGTTATCAGTGTATGCATTGCAATACCCGTGTTTTGGGGTGAGTTTTGACACTGAATACCTTTTGGTGTTGGTAGGTTTTTTGGTTGGAGTACCCCTTTGATTTGGGTAGCACTTTGACCCAAGTAACCAGATGCGGGCAGCCTCTTGGTTGTAATCTAAGTGAGATGAATAA
>NC_061109.1:106290563-106360563 GCF_015104395.2 Macrobrachium nipponense | reverse complement strand
ATGCTTCTTGGCCATGTTTCTCTCGCATAGCGGGTGTCACGACGGTTGAGTGCGAGCATGTTGAACAAACGATTCACTCACTATCGATCTTTCAAAGTCATTATTAAAGAAATGCCACAAAGTAGGGTCAAGGATTTGTACAAACCAGAAAGTTGGGGTAAGGATATTCTGGTCCGTCGTTGGTATGATTAATCTCAATTTCCTTCTCTTTATAAATGGATTTAAGATTTACATCTTATAACTGTAGATCAGTTAGAAATAGCCATTTTGATGTAGCCGAATTAACTCATGTTTCTGATATAGTCTGTCTGCAGGAGACTTGGCTACCGGTGCAGGAATCAGACTACCTGAATAGAATAAATTCTGAATTTGCATATTATGCAGTTTCCCCAGTTGATTTATCGAGGGAGTTGTTGGCTGGTCGTCCTTATGGGGGCGTTGCTTTTCTGTACCGAAAGGGCCTTGCCTCTTGTATACAGCGAGTGGACACCTCAGATGACAGACTGATTTGTATTGACGTGTCTATAGAGGAAAGTTGTATGAGGATTATCAACTGTTATCTTCCATACTCAGACGGACAAAATGATGCAGAGTATACTGATTGTTTAGCAAAATACACTGTCTTATGTCAGATCACCCAAATGGAAAGGTTTTGGTAGTTGGTGTTTTTAACGCTCACCCTGAATCACGGTTTGGTAACGAGCTGAAAGACTTTTGCACCCATTACGATTATTGTATTGGTGATGTTGTTGTGATGCCCTCCGACACTTACACTTGGTGAGTGACGCAACGGGCCACACCCGTTGGTTAGACCACCTTGTCTGCCCTCCTAGTCTTCTAACGCACATTAACAATATGTGTGTGTTGCATTCCATTATTGGATCAGACCATCGTCCTCTTTCATTTTCTTTGACAGGGTCTACGCAACTACCTACGCTGGTAGAAATGAATGACGGTAGTCAGACGAAGTTTTATCTCGGGGATCTACTGGCATACAGAGGTAAATCTGAAGAAGCTTTGAAAAACATTGAGTTGCCTTTGGAAACTCTACAATGCAACACAAGATCATGTCAAAACGAAGATCATTTTAGAGCTATTGAGAAATTTCTTCTGGACATAATTAGTGCACTTCAGCGGTCGTCTGAGTCTAAGGAGACGAATCACAGAGGTTTCAACCATATTCCTGGTTGGAATGACTTTGTAAAGGAATTCCATCATGAAGCACGGGATGACTATTTAGCATGGAAGGAATCTGGTAATCCAAGGGAGGGATATTTCTATGATAAAAGGAAATTTTCTAAAGCTCAGTTCAAAGGGATGTTCAGATTTTGTAGGGAAAATGAGGAAGAAATTAGATCAAATAAAATTGCTACAAGCCTGAATGGGAGTATGAAGAAATTTTGGAGAGAAAGCTCCCCCCCAAATAAATAAGAAAAGAAAATCCCGAACCTTCTTACCTGACATAATAAATAATGTGAGTGGTTATGAAAACATTGCCGAGTTATGGAAAGAACATTATTCTGAGCTGTTTAACGACCCTACTCATCCTGCTCCAGACCCAAAGGAAAATCAAGGTCAGCGAGATGTTACAGGGGACAAATTTCAATGAAATATCGAATGCTTTAAATTCTTTGAACACTTCAAGTAGCCCTGGACATGACGGGCTGACCCTTCAGCACTTAACCCAGGCTCATCCGGTACTTAGAGTTTTACTAAGTTTATTCGTCACTTCCTGTTTTTTGTCATTCCTACTTACCGAGAGCTCTTATTCTGGTTATACTCTCTCCTTTGATTAAAGATAAAAATGCGGACCACAGTGACATTTCCAATTATAGGCCGATTGCTCTAGCCACTGTTATCTCAAAAGTTTTGGAAGCGATTATATTGGAGAGATGCAAAAAGCACTTATTGACAAGTGACAACCAGTTCGCTTACAAATCCAATCATGGAACGGAAATGCCAGTTCATATTCTTAAACACGTAACCGAGGAGTATAATGCTCGTAAAAACACCTGTATTTGCTTGTTTCATGGATAGTCTAAAGCCTTTGATAAAGTGTCTCATAAGATGTTGTTTGAAGTACTGTCAGAAAGAAATGTTCCTTGCTATATTATTAAACTGCTCGGTAGTGGTGGTAAAAATCAGCAAATGATTGTCAAATGGGGCCATGTATTTTCGAGTGAATTTTCCACTTCATGTGGAGTGAGACAGGGAAGTTTACTTTCACCTTACCTGTTCAATGTATATATGGATGACCTCTCACATAGGCTGAGTCAAATTAAAGTGGGATGTTATTTAAACAACATGATTTTAAATCATTTGTTGTACGCTGATGATATTGTTTTATTTGCTCCTTCAGTAAGTGGGTTGCAGCAGCTTATAAACATTTGTTGTGATTTTATGTCTGACAGACTTCTATTGTTAAACGTAAGGAAGACCAAATGTATCATTTTTTCTAAGAGTAAGATCTGCCCAAGTAATTATCACCTATTGTTGTTAACTATGCACATATAGATTTTGTACAGGAAATAAAGTACCTAGGAGTATTATCTTACTGCTCAAAATTCGGACGACGCCCATGTAGAATATTTGAATAGAGGTCTATGTGCAAGGGGCAATATGATTTCAAGGAACTTTTTTAAATGTAGCGAAGATGTCAAGAAAATGCTTTTTCAGAGCTTTTGTACAAGTTTTTATGGCATATCTTTGGTTGTCAGAGCGAAACAACGAACTATGAATAAGCTGAGAGTTTGTTACAACGATAGCCTACGAAGACTCTTGCAAGGCATTCCGAGGCATGCAAGCGCATCTGCTCTTTTTGTGGCTTTTGGTCAGCCATCTTTTCAAGAACTGAGACGCAAAACCATAACAAGCTACTTGCAAAGGCTGAAGAATTCCGAAAACTGTATTATGAAGATGGTTGCCCACCCAGTTTACTTGCATAATTCAATTATTTTCAAACACTGGAAAAGCCTCATTTATACTTAGTGCATTTGGTGCGCTCTTTATGCAATAATTATAGTATTTTCTTTTCTTTGTTTTGGTTTCTGATGCTACATATGTGTGTGCCCTTTTAGTGGGAAGAATCATTTAGTTTCATTATCCGCATCTCATTCATATCATAATTTTCCACCTCTCTTTCATAATCATTTCTCATACTTATTTTAAATTTTGTCCTCTTGGAGTGTGGAGACTTTTTATATAATTTGTGTGTGTATATGTATGTATTTTTCTATGCCTTTTTATGTCCGAAAATAAAGCATTTGAATTTGAATATATATATATATATATATATATATATATATGTATATATATATATATATATATATATATATATATATATATATATATAATACACACACACACACACACACACACACACACGCGTATGTATTTATTTTGATACTCGCCCCCCAGAAATGGGTAGTTTCCCTTGGCAGGGAAACTAACCATTACGTTACGTTAAATCCTGATTCAAATCCTAATGGCCTTTCTTGACCCTAGCAGTGTATTACAGGATTTACTTGGTTGTCTGAAATCAGATGTTTTGAGCCTTCTGGAACCACGGTCACTTTATTTGCTGAATTGTGTATAATTACGTGCAGGAACTCACAATTGCTCTTTGCAAATGAAGAATCTGTCAGCAGAGAAATAATTGTAGCGCCGAAGTACAACATCATGAGAATGTATGTAAAAACTTGACCCTTTATAGGTTGAATTTCTGTTCACAGAGCACCAGTAAATGGTGCTCAGTACTGAGTAAAAGGAAACAGGTGTTTACTTAGTATGGTTTTTTAAGATGCGAACGTTTAAATGGGGAAATGAATAAATTTTTCTTTTATTTACTGGTAATTCATTTATTTAATTTGTTTTCTTGCAGCAGTTTAGATGTTACTTTAAGACATTACTAGAATTTCGTGGATCATGACAGGTTTTAAAATGTTATTCCAATAGAATTAGGAGCACTTATGAATCGAATATGTTAAGTAGTGACCGATATGTTAATTTTTTTTTTCACTCACATATGCAAGTACTTGAATCTCACATGGACATAAAGGAGTGTCTCTGAGAATAATTATTATCTTCTAATAAACTCAGTAAAGAATATCTTTGCAAGTAGTGACAACCCATCCGCATTAAGTCAAAATAGTAGAATCCAGTTATCAAGGGAGTATGATTTATTGGTGTGCCTTTGAAGGCAGGAATGTGAGCTGTCAAGTCAGATTTGAATGCAATCCTTGCAAATGTAATCTTTTACTAGGAAGAAATACATTTTTTTGTCCGCCGTAAGAGAGCGTTTGTAAACAAGTCCTTAGTATTGATTTAACTTTTGCCTGAGAAGATTCAAATGCCATTAGTTCCCAGACACATGATTCTATCTCCTTAGGTAATCCTAAGGAGATAGATGCCAATTCAAACATTTTCTATTTCATTCATTTACTTAGCCTCAGATATATTTTACGTTAATAGGCGTTTTGTCACTTACATAAATAAAAAAATTAAAAATCTATCACGCAACAGCCCTTACACCTAATACTGGTACTTGTCACATTCAATTCTTGTTCCAGCAAAATAGAATTATTAAGAACGTCTTGTCTTGCGACATATTTATGATTTGAAGAATTAAAACTGAGCTTTCATTTTCTCACATGAGTTCTCGCTTATTCGACGCTGACGTGTAAAAGCTGCCTGGGTCAATTGCAGCGGAACTAATTAGGTTACCTGTCAGATTTGGATAAAGAAAGGAACGTTTAAAGGAGGAAATACATTTGCATTGTGCAGAAATATTTTCCCGATATTTATACTGAACTGTTTTCAGGTCACGGAATGTTTGATATATATTTGATATTTGAGATTTTTACACTCAAGTCGGATAATGTATATCAGAATTTATTTTTTACGGAAAGAAAGAAGAGAAAAAATTGTATTAAAGAACTGTATGGCAAAAGACAATGCGTATATATCATTTCTTCTATAATTTTATTTTTTATTTATTTGTGTTTTTCATTAGAACTTAATGTGGCGTTGCGTTCCTGCTTTCGCCATGCTGTTGTCAGTGCGAAGCAGAAAGATGCGAATGTTGACAGTGTAAAGTGAAATTTTCAAGCTCATTAAGAATTCTGTATAGGGAAAAGGAAGTCATTACTAGAAGAGAGAGAGAGAGAGAGAGAGAGAGAGAGAGAGAGAGAGAGAGAGAGAGAGAGCGCAAAATTATGACCGTTTGTATCACTTCGTTCATCCCCATATGAGGAAAGTGGATGAACCTGTAGGGGCACCTGGTTTATAATTCCTTATACTTATATTTTGCGGATTGGCATCCAAAACCAGTTCTCTTCCGTTATGGCATCAGAGAAAACTGTAGATCTCTGACGAAGGAAAGGGTTGGGAGGGAAGAGGGGGGGGGGGGGGGGGGGGGGGATGTTGCTAGGGAGGGAAGGAAGGGACTGAGAACGGTTCCTCCGCCGTTTCATCTCCATCTGGGTGTGCGTTGCGCGGTTTTAACTCTGCTTTGAAATATGTTCACGGCCTGTAGTTGGGTGTAGTTACTGATGTTTATGTCAGTTGCAGGTTGAGTTTCCATTGGCTCCGCTCCTCCTGTCGTCGCAGGTGTAATTAAAACGAATCTTTCGGCGTTTAATGGATCGTTAACGCCCATCATGCCCACATATTTCTATTCCCGTTTATTATTATTAAATTTTTTCCCCTCGAGTGGAGAAAAGTGTTTTTCGTAGGTGTTGCCACATCTGGGGTGCTGCCGGCTCCTCGATGAAGAGGCTCTCCACCTGTGACAGTCTCTCTCTCTCTCTCTCTCTCTCTCTCTCTCTCTCTCTCTCTCTCTCAGATGTGCGCCGTAATTTTAATATTTAACTTTAATCCACTTAATATTTTGTTCCGCTTTCCTAGCAGTATATATTGCATTTTAGATCTACGTACATGATAAAATAATCTGCGACTACTATGTCCATGGTGTACCTGTAACAAGTTGGTCATTTGAATAGTCCAGGATATGCAGATGAGGATTCTTACCCACGAAAGTTTGCTTTGGTTAGGCGGAGGATATTGTCTCAGGTTTCTCAAGTATTTGATCTTTTGGCCCTCTTTAGCACTTTCACATGAATTTCCTACTTTACGGATGTTTGTGAATGTTTTCTTGCCACATAGCGGCTGGACTTTGTTTTCCATGAAATTATGTATTTTGATTGGCTGCTGTGATGAAGTAAGCGTTGAGCATAATTTTCACATGGGAAAAGTAAAGTTTAAAAAATTGGTTTATTCATTTATTTGTAATATTCAGTAACCATTGTCAGTCCCTTGTTTAACATATTGTGGAGTATTAATGGAGTATATTTAAAGTCAAAACAACTGCATACTTCACATCCAAATAACCTCATATAGAAAAGAAAAGAACGTGGACGATAAATTAGAATTCTCGAAGTTTAATGCCCTTTTTTTATAGGCAAAAAAGAATCCTGAAAAATCTGTTGAGATGGATAGGTTGGAACCGGTTGAACGTTTGTATAATTTTTACTGAATAATTGAGTCTTTCGTCCTTTTCTTGACTGGCGTTTCCGTTCGTTGAGGAAATGCCTGGATATCTTGTTGGACAACTGCGCCGTTGGGAAAATTTAATGTCTCGTATTAATGAGAGGGGATGAAACTAGGAAATTTCTCAGACAGATTCTTCGTGCCAGGTTCCTGCTTGATCCAAAAGGGCCCTGCCCATTTCTTCTGAACACTTGACCGCCTCGTTTGTTGTGGTTATGCTGCCCATCTGCTGCTCATCCGGGGGTCGTTAATCCTGGGTGTGGGTCACGGAGGTCAGGTATTTTGCATTTCATGTATTTGGCATTTCATCAGTCACTGACGAATCTGCGGCATTTTACGGTATCGCTTGTGTTGAACATTTTACTTTAAATCCATTATGTGATCAAGATCCCTATATTTTTGGATCTCGGCATTAGAATGGACTTTTATAAAAGTAAACTTGTATATACAAGCATCAGTATTACATGAAAAGTATGAATTGGTTTACGGTGATTTGGATTGACTAATGAATTATGCATTTTTTAAAAAATTATTTTGCATTGGGATAACCTTTCTTTTTTTACTGTGCTCCAAATTGTTATTCGATTAGGTTACGCTCTTACGCTACTTCGTGTGTACTGTTTTCAAGATTTATTTTTGAATTTTAGGTATGGCATTTATACAGGATTAGTCTTCAAGGTTACTTCGTTTTATTATCATTAGTTTTTATCTCTCTCTCTCTCTCTCTCTCTCTCTCTCTCTCTCTCTCTCTCTCTCTCTCTCTCTCTCTCTCTCTCTCCGTTAAACCTTTTCATTTACATTTTCAAAAACTGATAGTTGCTTTTGTTCGTGTCGTTACAATATTCGAACCGAAATTTTCGTGAGGAATTGTATGTCCTTGTGAATTGAGTGTAGATATTGGTTTGTAAATTCCATACTAAGTAAGTATGGAAACCTTATCAAGGTTACGTATCGTTTCTTTTTTTATTTGTCGGGAGAAAGGCCGCCGGCATTTGTATTGACTTTGTTCGAAACGATGCCAATAGTATTGATTTGGTCTTTGGAGGGGTGTTGCAGCTACATTTCAGTTTCATTATAGTGTTAATAATACACTTCTCAAGTTACCTTTTAACGAAGTTTAGTTCCTTTTTGTAAAGCTGATCAAGAGAAACGATTTGAATTACCACTCGTAAACTTGGAATTTTGATTTTTAATGTGACCGTAAGACGTTCCACAGGAGCCAGATTCTTTTCTGTAGTTCCTTGGTTATGATTTTAATCTAACGCTTTTGGCTCTGAGATTGTGACTTCCCCACTTCTCTTTACTTCGGATCCTTGTTGATCACTAGACCTTTTAGTTAAGTTGCTATTGCCAGAGTTAATTAAAAATCAAACGTAGCTGCGCTGAAGTACTTTGTTTTCAGCAGTTGATGGGCTCTGAAGGGTTAATGAAGGTGAATGTGCTAATGTGATGTTCAGGCATTATTATAATTGTTATTGTTATTATTGACAGATAAAATATTTTGCTGACTGTGTCAAATTACAGATTTCTAGATTTATCTCCAAAAATATAAGTTTGATCTAACTGAAGAGTTTGATTCGATGAGCTCAGAGCGAAAGGGATAGATTGCCAGAAGGAGAACTAGTGGTAGAAAGCCTGTGGAAATTACTTGTGGTCCCAATAGGTCGAGATGGCAAGACTGGCGAGAGGTGAGTGCTTGCTGTAAAAGGTGGAACAAGTGGAAAGGTCGACCCCTTTACGCATGCGTTTCGGATCTTTAATGTTGTAGGTCGAGTTAAGGAACGCAGATCGGGAGAAAAAAAGGTCGTGTATCATGTAATTAATATTATATATATATATATATATATATATATATATATATATATATATATATATATATAATTATCGAGCTACAAATGTCCTTTAATATCTAATTCGCTCTACCTCGGAATTAATATATTTTCATATATGTTTAACCGAAGGGGAATTTATTCAGCGATAATAGAATCGCCGGCCAACGGGCACGAACCATCATCTTCAATTCCAGGACTGGCAGTGAAGCCTTAGCCCCCCGGTGGCGGGGTTGGCTAAGGCTTCACTGCCAGTCCTGGAATTGAAGATGTCGATGGTTCGTGCCCGTCGGCCGGCAATTCTATTATCGCTGAATAAATTCCCCTTCGGTTAAACATATATGAAAATATATTAATTCCGAGGTAGAGCGAATGAGATATTAAAGGACATTTGTAGCTCGATATATGTATATGAATCACGGTAGTGTGATATGACTTATATATATATATATATATATATATATATATATATATATATATATATATATATATATAAATTATATGTTTTATGCTTTGTATTTTTTGGATATATTTTAAACCCCCTATAAAGCTATGGGAATTTTTATCATAGGGTTTCCCATGAAGGAAATAACACCTTATATAAGGATTTACTGATACGATTCCAGTTCCAATCTCTCTCTCTCTTTCTCTCTCTACAAACATGGGTTAACATAATTCAAGAAAATCAGCATTAGTAATTAACGTCGTTTATTGATGAATGCTTTTTTCCACAGTAATTGTCATTTCGTGGGTCACGAATCTTGTGTAAAAAAATTATCATTCAAAAATGGGAATTTAGCCACACCTTTCGGCTGTTTACTATTTTTAGATACTGAAGTACGTACTTTGCGTACCTTAAGGTCATAGTGAGGAAATAATTTTACAACGAAGGTCTTAATTTCAGTAGGTATTTTATAAAGTAAATATGCCTCATTTTATTGTCAAGTAGTGTTATGACTTCTAAATTAATAAGAATTTCAAGCCCAGAAATATTTCCAGCTTATTCGTTTTTATGTGGGAGTGGCCGTTTGTATGATGGTGTGGGAAAATTCGAGGTAGAATTTCGATTATTTGGTAAAGCAGGATGGATTCATAGTGAGTTGCATTTTGCTTAACAATAATTCATCAGTTAGCAGCGGCGATGAGCAGAAAGACTTTTTTTGGTTCTGAAGGTAATCTGATAGACGTAAGGAATATTAATAGGCTTATGAAAATTTCATTGCTCTCTCTCTCTCTCTCTCTCTCTCTCTCTCTCTCTCTCTCTCTCTCTCTCTCTCTCTCTTGTTTAGCAGTAGGGAGCTCTTCGGATATTCCATTCATTATCACTTGTCTTGTCTTTGCTTTGCTTGATGAATGGATTGCACAAGCAAAATATAGTTTCTCGTCTTAAGCTTGATAGCCTTGTTTCCATTCATCTTCGCATCGGGAGGACGTCTCACACCATGGGGCACAAGGCCCCTTGGTTAAACAGACCCCATGGAGAAGGAAGAAAAAAATACTTCGGCCCCCACTGAGTTTTTTTTTTTTTTTCTTTACTAGAGTTTCAAGCAGATAGAGTGGTTATTTTTGCTCATTACCATGCGTTAATCGGGTTACGTGTGAATGGTAATAGAATAAATAATGAAGCAGTCACTTGTTTAGTCATTTTGTGCCTTGCGTAGAACATCCTAAGGGCTTCTGGAAAGGGTAAAATCGTGGTGAAAAGTAATTTTTGGGTAATCGTTCAGATGACTGTATATTTGTAGTTAACTATGGAAAATAATTGATTGCAAATTCAGTATTACTCGGTCTAACGCTGTATTGTAGAAGTGCATTTTCTCCTAATTTTACTCTTAAAATTTCTTGTTGAGCGTCGCAACGAAAACGTGGATTATGTATACAACACAGACTCCCTGAAGTGACTGCTGTCTTGATTGTCACTAAATTTGCTTGCATACTTTGACTTTTGCTCTTCTTCGATTGTGCAAATGAAAGCAATGAACTTCGACAAGGAAGTGAAAGATTCAAAATAACTGTTATTTTACTCATTTTCACATTGTACGCGTTTCTTAGACAGAAAACTGTTCAGTTTTTAAAGGTAATAACTTGTCTTGTTATAAGGCAATGTTGAATTTGCTAGCGAAAGCTTTCATTGTGTTTTCCCTCAAATACGCGCAGTTGATGATAATAATGTGTTACAAATTAGATATATGAAGAGAATATCATATCTGTCAGTTCATTGTACTTGACATAGCATGTAATTTTTTCAAAATTTCCAAGTTACCTTTTTGAACGTGGGATGCGTTGATATTTAATGTTATATCGGAAGATAATGTAACCTGATTACATAATATTATTTTGCTTTTTTGATGTGCATACATGTAGCAAATGAAAATGTTCTATATTTTGTTTTATCAGTTAACTTTCTAGTTACTTATTATTTTTTTCTGTAGCTTAAGAAGATCCCCAGCCGAGCATGATGCACAAGCCTTCACTTAGTCCAGCCTTCTGTATTTCATCATCGAGCTGTCATGGGTCCGAACGCCTCAGTCATTTTTTCTTCCTTGTTTTTTGAATTCTACATCACCTCTTATTCATCCCCATACGTAGAAATTCTCCCCCACCCCACCCGGGCCATTCCCGAACGAAGGAAGGGCCTGATTAGGCTTCTCTTTACAAAGGAGCATTTGTCAAATATATCCAAGTTTCCGTGATGGAGTGGAATGGGATTTACATTTCTAATCTCCGGTGTGGTTACTAATGCTCCGCTGATAAAGAAAGTAGAGAGCCAACAGACCCAACGAGGAGTAGTATGTTCGTGGGGGTTCCTCCTCTCCCCGTGGGGAAGAGCCCGCTGAGCATTTCATTCTCGGGGCTGGGGATTTTTTTTATAACTCTCCTACTTCATTGATATATTGGAATATCTTGAGGAACAATTCGCAAAACTTAACGTTTCATCATTATGTATCATTTCTGCTTATTTATACTACACGTATTTTTCATTTTGTCATTTCGAGTAGCACTGTACAAAACCAACATATATTGAATGGATATAATTTAACACATCTGGAATAGTCTGAAGACTGAAAATACTGAGCGGTAGAAAAAACGATGGTATGTGTACATCGGTCTATTTTTTGACTGTTCCTCTTTTCTCTGTGATGCTGTTTTTCAAGTTCTTGCAGTCATACTCAGGTGAACTGTATTCAAGAACATTCTTTAGAGTCAAGTTTTATATTCAGTTTTGTGGAGAGACGTTACGTAAAGACTCCTCAATAGAAACATGTGACTGCGTGCCTGGATAAAGGTGATAGCCCTTTTAAGAGGTAAGGCAAAAGGATTCGCCTGCCCTGGATATCGAATTCTTGTTTCATAGGAACCGGGTGCGGAGGGAACCGAGATTCGGAAAGATTTCTCCTCTTGTCTTTTTTATACTATTTTTCCAAGAATCCATGCCATTTGATCAGATCTGCAGAATAACATACAAATACTGTGTGTGTGTGTGTATATATATATATATATATATATATATATATATATATATATATACATATATATATATATATATATATATATATATATATATATATCATACACACACGTACATATGTCTGTGTATATATACATGTGTATGCAATTTATATGCCTGTATGTTCGTCAGAGACGTCGGTACGTATAGATAAGTCTGAAATTTATAAATATTACTGGAATCCATAAGTATTTAATAGCACCAATTATGTATGCATTGCAAGAGGTAGAATGTATAAATTGTACATAGATTTACCTTGAGAGTTTGGTAGGTGTTCAATAATAATAATAATAATAATAATGTTTGTCAACCAATAATGTAGTCAACTTACAAAAAGGCAAATTAACGAGAACTGAAGGGATAAAGCTACCAGATGGGAGCAACATCAAACACATAGGTGAGACAGGATACAAATACCTGGGAATAATGGAACGAGGGGATATAAAACACCAAGAGATGAAGGACACGATCAGGAAAGAATATATGCAGAGACTCAAGGCGATACTCAAGTCAAAACTCAACGCCGGAATATGATAAAAGCCTATAAAAGCCATAATCACATAGGCAGTGCCAGTAATCAGATACAGCGCAGGAATAGTGGAATGGACGAAGGCAGAACTCTGCAGCATAGATCAGAAAACCAGGAAACATATGACAATACACAAAGCACTACACCCAAGAGCAAATACGGACAGACTATACATAACACGAAAGGAAGGAGGGAGAGGACTACTAAGTATAGAGGACTGCGTCAACATCGAAAACAGAGCACTGGGGCAATATCTGAAAACCAGTGAAGACGAGTGGCTCAAGAGTGCATGGGAAGAAGGACTAATAAAAGTAGACGAAGACCCGAAATATACAGAGACAGAAGAAAGACAGACAGAACAGAGGACTGGCACAACAAACCAATGCACGGACAATACATGAGACAGACTAAAGAACTAGCCAGCGATGACACATGGCAATGGCTACAGAGGGGAGAACTAAAGAAGGAAACTGAAGGAATGATAACAGCGGCACAAGATCAGGCCCTAAGAACCAGATATATTCAAAGAACGATAGACGGAAATAACATCTCTCCCATATGTATCTCCCATATGTAGGAAGTGCAATACGAAAAATGAAACCATAAACCGCATAGCAAGCGAATGCCCGGCACTTGCACAGAACCAGTACAAAAAGAGGCAAGATTCAGTAGCAAAAGCCCTCCACTGGAGCCTGTGCAAGAAACATTAGCTACCTTGCAGTAATAAGTGGTACAAACACTAACCAGAGGGAGTGATAGAAAACGATCAGGCAAAGATCCTCTGGGACTATGGTATCAGAACGGATAGGGTGATACATGCAAATAGACCAGACGTGACGTTGATTGACAAAGTCAAGAAGAAAGTATCACTCATTGATGTAGCAATACCATGGGAAAAAATGGATAAGTATCAAGATCTGAAAATAGAAATAAGAAGAATATGGGATATGCCAGTGGAAATCGTACCCATAATCATAGGAGCACTAGGCACGATCCCAAGATCCCTGAAAAGGAATCTAGAAAAACTAGAGGCTGAAGTAGCTCCAGGACTCATGCAGAAGAGTGTGATCCTAGAAACGGCGCACATAGTAAGAAAAGTGATGGACTCCTAAGGAGGCAGGATGCAACCCGGAATCCCGCACTATAAATACCACCCAGTCGAATTGGAGGACTGTGATAGAGCAAAAAAAAATAAAGAAATAAATAAAATAATAATAATAATAATGGTTTATTATTATTATTTTTAGTAATGTCAAGAGACCCTTACTAGCCATATGTTTTTTTTATGTACATTACTAAATAGATGCTATTATTTTTAGTAATGTCAAGAGACCCTTACTAGCCATATGTTTTTTTATGTACATTACTAAATAGATGCCCCTTAATATTATTATTAATCCTAGACCATATACTAAATGTGTACTTTTCCGAATATCAGGAGTCCATACTAGTACTTTCGGCGAATGATAATTCAAACATGGCAATATTTCATTTCCTCTGCATCGCAGTGAGTTTTGTTTTCCGTTTCTAGGAACGACGTCCGATTTTCCTTTTCCTGGTCCAGGCAGCTTAAGATGTTAGGGTGGATGGACAGAGTGAACTGCAAATACGAAAATTTATTGATGGAGTTGATTTAGTGTCGCACTTATTTACATTTCATGGTCTGTGACGAACCGTGTTGTGGGTTTTTATAAGTATTCAATGTTTGCATTTAAAGAAAGTGATGTAAGCGAGTTTCATGCTGTTTTACTTTTTCAACCACATTACCCTGACTTTTTTTTCATTTCATTTTTGAGTAGTGATAAAATTGTATTGTTTGTGTGCGCATGCGGCAGGTTTTGTACTTGCACTTGCCTTGACCTTTTCCTCCACTGCATACATACTACAAAAACATGCAGATATGTATGCTGAAGATAGTGGGGTTATTGTATTTCCATATCAGATTTAACCGGATGCTTAAACTGCGAATAAGATTATATTTTCGGCTTTTGTCTGCGAAAAATCTCCCCGTGTCCACATTGTTACAGCATCATAAATGAATTTTCCTTTAAATCGATTATTTTGCGTAGATAAAGCTCCTTAGTATTCAGAGTGGGCATTGTTAATAGAATTTTGACTCATAGATTGCATCTTGCAACATCTCTCCAATGCCGAGGCGAAAGATTCAGCTGCAGCGCCGAGCATTTGGTTGGTTCATTGTTGCAAGCTCCTGAAAGCGCAAGTCATTTATGTACTGTAGGTCATACAGTCATCAGTGCAAAGATGAAGAAGTTTATCTGATCAGAAAGTCATTAGAGTGACAAATGCATTCACATTCATGAACACTGAGTAAAGTTTCATTTTGTTTATTTTTTATTTATTCATTTTTTTTAGAGTTAGAAACCATACGGCGAAACGTTGCTATAGAAGTTTGAAATGTACTAGTTGCGAAAATCGTTTATCAGTCTTGTTACGGCCATCTACCATTATTATCACCATCACCAGTATGATTTCATTTGGAGCTTTACAGCGTTGCTCGCGTGTGTGAACAGAAAATTTTCAGATGAAGCCTGCTGGGGATTGTGCACGAAGTTGACTCATCCTTCTTAGGTTTTAAAGCGTAGGATAGTTGACGGCGATTTTTTTTTTAATTTAAGCATACGATTTCGTCACAAAGTTACTAGTCAGAAATTACGGTATGAAGATATTTGTCTTTTTACGTACTTCCTGAGCTCAAGTACCTCTTGGAGTTACGAGTATTTGGTGACTTAAGTAATTTCTTACAAGTAGCAGGTTTTAAAATTAAGTGATTAAGGAGGTCATTCCCGAACGAATTTTGTTTCTTAATTTAAAATGCATTAAATTTATAATAATATTAAATATTGTATTGATATCGTAATTAATTTACCAATAAAGTAATATTTCATTATCTGTCCTCAAATTAGAACACTGGGATATAACGGGTTAATAAGTAAGTAATTTGCGTTAGGCATTAGGTTGGAGAATATAGGTGATAGTGACTTTTATAGTGATGATTGCAGTAAAATTCAGTTAAGTTTTTTTCAAATTATAAAACTAAATACTTCACGGCACTAAATACAAGGGATATGTGGTACTAAGTTTTGAGGGAAAGTTGGAGGTGAAGGTACTTAAAATTGAAAGTATTAGTATACAAATTCAAAATTGTATATAGAATGAAGAAGGACACAGGAATGACAGTGCTAAATGAGAATGTTGCTAACGCTTCCGACTCGTGACGGCGAGACATAGGAAAACTTTTGCCAAATGAAAATTCATTTTAATACTGAAGATAATACTAACGCAATAGGGGTGATTTTTTTCTCGTAGAATATTGCTTGAGTAAATTTATTTTCATGATCAGCAGTCATGGTAATTCTTTACTGCCAGATCTAAGTCAATTCTGTTAACTACGAATATTTTAATTGCATAGCTATACTGTAACTATTGAAGTTGACTATTATTTATTAAGGGTAACGCACTAACCGCAGAGATCACATCCCACCAAAGCATCTAGATGGATACAATTCATCGAATGCATATAGAGACGATGTATGCTTCATTGAGGAAAGGGCAATTGGATTTGTACGTGACGAGAGGCACCCTTCGAATGTTTTTATTGCAGGCACGCGCATATCCCTTTTGATTCGGCTGATCCTCGATGATCTCTTCGAGAACCAGTGATGACCTGTGCATGACTTGGGTGAATTTGCACCTGACCCCTTTGACCGTTGCGTAACCCTCCCTGGCTGGCCCCTCTCGCATGAATCACATGAGCCTGCCAACCGGAGGATGTCATGATGGAATAGCTGCGTCGTGCTGTCGGTGATTGGCCTAATGATTTCGACTCTTAAAGAAACGGAAATAAGCCTCGTGTGTACAGTTTAGCAGAGAACCGAGACAAATTGAACTATTTTTACTTAGCTGATGTTCGGTTTAGTTATGCTTGTATTGGTGAATTGGATAAGACAAGCTGAGTGAATATGTCCGAGTCGACGGCAAATGGGAGAAGCATGGGAAAACTTTTTTCCTAGGTAGCTTTGGGGCAACTTTGGCGATGAAATTCGACAGACTGATTTTAATTATTAGATATTTATTGCCAGACTTACATGGAACGCTTCCGTGATTAGAAACACGGATTAGTTGTTGTGGTGTTACTGTTAGAAGTTAAATGATGTCACTTTAGGGAGGCAGAAAATATATATAACTGAAGATTCCTCTTGCTCCTTTGTGGCATTCTGTGCTGTCGTAGAATTGAAATTCTTTCAGTGCTCTTCCTGTGAAATAAAATAAACAGATATATATTTCTGTTTGAATAAACAGAAATACGTATCTGATTTGGCATTAATGCTTTTAATATTGTCAAGGAATTGCGAAGTTCTGGATCAAGCATTCAGGTCTTGGATGTTTTCATCCATTTTTAAACCTGACAGATCTCAGGAATTCTTTTTACCCTGGTTAGAATTATCTTTGTCGGTTCGTGTAGAGCGTGATTATGTTTAAAAATATAGACTAAAAGTATTTATAACCTTTACCGTGCATCATCTTTGTAATCTTTGTAGTAACCCTTCAGTCGGGGAATCTTCTCTCATGAAAAAGACTTTGCAATGAAAAATACAGCTGTCGCATCGTCGGAAAGTCTTGCATTCTTGTGGAAAAGAAATACATTCTCCCATGATCTCCTTCAAGTTCGCGAAACTCTTGTGAGTTTTGATGATGGGGTGTTATTAGCCAGTTTCTTGTGGTTGACCATGATTTATATTACCCCAGTTTTCAGAGCTTAATTGAGGCCTTCGGTAATTTATGTGGTACTCAGCTTTTATCTATTATGGTCAATATATTTGCTTGTATTAGCAAAAAAAAAAAAAAAAAAAAAGTTTTGTGGTTAGAAACAGCTCTCCCTTGAACAAGTATTTTATAGATAGGAGAAAAATTATTTTTAATTCCATTCTTAACTAGGGATATTGGTATTTATCGCAGCCATCAATCTCATTTCATGCTTAATTTATTGCTCTTAATTCGCCAGTATTATAGTCGTGGAAGATTTCCCAAAGCTATTGTTTTTTTTTCTGTCCTAAAGCCGTCGAAATATGCCACACTTACCATTTGAAAGTATCTTCGCTTTTCACTGTTACGTAAAAGGAAACTTGCAGAACTTCATTGTGCTTTTCCGTTTCATATTGTTTACAACCTAAGGCTCCCTATTTACCAGAAAAATGATTTGAATACGTAGGAGATAGAACCATTCACTATGTGCACATCCCATGTAAAATCACCGCTAGATCTGCATCAGGCGGGAGAATGACTTATTGTTAGGGAAACACTATTCAGTGATAATTTCAGTGCACGTGAGTTTGGAAACAACGAGGCAACGAATGAAGTAAATACCGTAAATGGAGCTCGCAGCGTTTTTCGGAGTAAGATCGAGAACAATCACGCACATACTGGATTACACAGAGAGAATCTCACCGGTGGGAAAAAAATCTTTTTATATCAGTTGGACAGGAATGGTGAAGCTTTACTTTTTCTTTTTCCTTCTTAGACTTTTGTTGAATTTAGTGAAGTTGTGTTCACAAGCAACTTTTTATTTTATCTTACTAGATGCAATGCAAAGTCTATCTAAATATTTATATATTTTATCTGTACCTTTACTGCCACCATCATCGTACGGTCGGATGATAATCAATGGGTAATCAGCCAGGGGACGTCTTTTCTCGCACTGGACAACTGTAAGGCATGAAGCAAGGTCTAGAGAATCTAGGATATATTCTCTAGACATTGGTATGAAGGAGGTTCCTTAGTCCAAGTGGCGGGACATTACCCAGCGTCCATAAAGGCCTGGCGATGATCTACTGGTGATCCTGCCCATGCCCAGCCTCTCTCAAGGTCTATAGCTCTGACCACTATATGAATTGACCTGTCTTATTGTAGATGTAAACGTGGAGTTCAGTAACTGTCTACTGTCGTTCTTACTGTCTCTTACAAAGGTCATTTTTTACGGTATGGATATACTAGTTTGGTTTATAAACTTGCTTGTGAGCAACAGTCATCTGAAGTAACATAAAACATTGGTGGAAATTGACAAAGTATATATGAAGACACTAATGATCTCCACAGTGTCGGCCGATAAGCGTGATGACCTTTCCTGTCTGTATGATATATGGTAATTTTTTTCACAAAAAAGAAGGGGATTTATTCTCTCTCTCTCTCTCTCTCTCTCTCTCTCGCTTTTTACATGAGTGTGGTTGTTGTCATAAATGCAAAACTATTATGGATACCGTAATGATGATGTTACATCGTTCGTAACTAGCGGTTCACAACTTTCCCCATGCACTTTATATAACCGACTATCGTTGCCTCAGTGTCTTGAGCCGGCTGGGGACTATTTCTTTTATTTCGATAAAAACAACCTTTTGTAAACAGCCTTAGAATTTTGAAAAATCGTTCACTTTGTGATCTTGTATTTCTGAATCGGATATTGTAGTCTATTTGTCAATTTAGAAAGCGAAGAATTCTCTTTAATTTAAAGAGTACAGTGCCTTAGATATTATAAAATTATTGCGATGTAGGGTCATTCAGCTTACATAACTAGCCCCAGTTTATCATTCTTCATCATTTTTCGTATTTCTTGTTTGTAAGCGTGTGTATGTGTGAACCATTCATTTAATCGATTTTACTATCCCCTTTCTCCTCTGACCCTTGATAACACAGATAGTTTTCCTTTTTTCCTCATGGGGTGGTTACTCATATGTGTATGTATAATTCTGTGTTTAGGATCAGCTTTCATTTGGTAATGTACAGAAGGCTTCTTCATTTCATTCTCTTGAAATGGAGTGCCCTTTGCAGTAGACCTTTTCCCGCCCTTTAGCGCGACTCCCACAGCCTCGCCTTGAATTCCATCCGGTATGAGTTGTAGGTGTGTTTTCAAGTGGGTGGTTGGATGGTCTTCCTGGGCCCTCATCTGTTTTTCCCTCAATGCCAATGCAAATACGGAGACCCCCTTTCGCTGGTTGGATCCTCTTGTGTTCTTTTGGCTTGCTGTCCACTTTACATGCAAACCAAACGCCAAATTTGGCTTCCTGCTATCGCGCTCGTTGGTAAGGATCTTCTTCGTGAGCTGGTATAAACGTCTCGGCTAAAGGGTCATTATCTCCTAACTCAGAGACGGCCACACTGCTTCGCTAATCACGCTGCTTTATTGTTTATTAATAGCGACTTCCTTGCCTCTGTGGAAGATACTGCGCATGTAACAAATGGTAGTATTTTTTTTTTTTTTTTTTTTTTTACTATTATGAAAACGCAGTTTACGTCTGGTTAACGTTCGTATATTCTGCTGTTGTTTTATGACGACGTCAAGTTTTTGGCTATTACTATATAGTGAATTTTATTATACAGTCAAGTGCCCATTTTCATATATTTTTCTAGTTTTGACAACTGAGCTATTTGTATCTCTAAAAAGTTGGTCATAAGCACAATTAGTGAATATTAAAGTTTCCTCTTCTAGGACTGTTTAATGAAGACCAGAATGTACAAGATTAGTCTAGCAGACTTGTTCAATAAGGGATTTTATTTATATGATTCTGACGTGATTTGGTTCTTTTCTGCTGTACATTGAAAAAGCTCCCCGTAGGACTTGTACAGTAAGGTTCATTGTCACATATTGCAATGCTAGGTATGAACTAAGGAATGTCTACCTAGCACGTGTCAGTTACAGAACAAATTGTCAGTATTCAAGACAATGGCTCATTGGGGTTGCTGGTTATCTTCAGCATGCCTAGTGTCTGGTTCGGCATCATTTGACATCAGTTGGTAATTAAATCTCGGAGACATGATTTACCACATTATGGATTTAGATTCTTGAAATCCTGTCACAATATTTCATCCTAAGAAATGTTTAAAATAGTAGATGGTATTCAAGATAAAATTACTCCTCCTTTTAATACCTTCAGAGGAAATAATTGTTGCAACTATAATCAGTTTAGCTGCAGGCAAATATGGTCTCATTTGTTACGTCGTAGATTAGTAGAATTAGTAGAATTTGTTACGTCGTAGGTTAGTAGTTTAACTGCTACCACTTTGTTATTTCATCAATAGTAATATATAAGGACCGTTTTCATATTTTCAGTAACAACGAAAACAATAATAATAATAATCGAAATGTACAATAGAGCTTGCTATAATCCTGGTATAAAATGAAAGGGTTTGATATTGTTAACAAGACAGCTGTAAATCTTGTATAAGATAAAGAGCTTTACATCGTTAAGAAGACAATCAGAGATCTTAAAGATTCCCCAGTACTTCTGTTAAGGGATGAGTTGCAAAATACTCGAGTTAAATGAGGATTAACGCTTTTATGAAGGATTATTGCTCCCATCAGTTGCATGGATATGACGGAGTATTATGTAAATCTGATGTAAAAGACCTAATCTTATGAAATGCGTTTGGTAATGGTAAGCGGCTGCGGTGTGCGCCGGTCTTTCAAAGAGATGCTCGAGATTTCTAATTGTGCTCACGAGCTCAGGCGTGAAAAATATTTGCCTGATGATTAGCTCTCATTTAAATGTAATGCAATTAGCATACTTGCATGTATCAGTGAAAAGGATTTATGACATGGGTTTTTCTGACGTTTTTAAAGACATGAGAATATTTGAATATGTTTTTCGCTTGGCCAATTGAGAATGTCTTTAATTCGTGTGGAGTGTTTTTTTATAAACGCTTTTGGGCTCATAGTAGCTCCTAAAATGATGGTTATTATTATTATTATTATTATTATTATTATTATTTTTTTTTTTTTTTTTTTTTTTTTTTGCGCTCTATCACAGTCCTCCAATTCGACTGGGGTGGATTTATTTAGTGTGGGGTTCCGGGTTGCATCCTGCCTCCTTAGGAGTCCATCACTTTTCTTACTATGTGTGCCGTTTCTAGATCACACTCTTCTGCATGAGTCCTGGAGCTACTTCAGCCTCTAGTTTTTCTAGATTCCTTTTCAGGGATCTTGGATCGTGCCTAGTGCTCCTATGATATGGGTACGATTTCCACTGGCATATCCCATATCCTTCTTATTTCTATTTTCAGATCTTGATACTTATCCATTTTTTCCCTCTCTTTCTCTTCAACTCTGGTGTCCCATGGTATTGCGACATCAATGAGTGATACTTTCTTCTTGACTTTGTCAATCAACGTCACGTCTGGTCTGTTTTGCACGTATCACCCTATCCGTTCTGATACCATAGTCCAGAGGATCTTTGCCTGATCGTTTTCTATCACTCCTTCAGGTTGGTGCTCGTACCACTTATTACTGCAAGGTAGCTGATGTTTCTTGCACAGGCTCCAGTGGAGGGCTTTTGCCACTGAATCATGCCTCTTTTTGTACTGGTTCTTTTGCAAGTGCCGGGCATTCACTTGCTATGTGGTTTATGGTTTCATTTTTCGTATTGCACTTCCTACATATGGGAGAGATGTTATTTCCGTCTATCGTACTTTGAACATATCTGGTTCTTAGGGCCTGATCTTGTGCCGCTGTTATCATTCCTTCAGTTTCCTTCTTGAGCTCTCCCCTCTGTAGCCATTGCCAATTGTCATCGCTGGCTAGTTCTTTAGTCTGTCTCATGTATTGTCCGTGCATTGGTTTGTTGTGCCAGTCCTCTGTTCTTTCTGTCTTTCTCCTGTCTCTGTATATTTCTGGGTCTTCGTCTACTTTTATTAGTCCTTCTTCCCATGCACTCTTTAGCCACTCGTCTTCACTGGTTTTCAGATATTGCCCCAGTGCTCTGTTTTCGATGTTGACGCAGTCCTCTATACTTAGTAGTCCTCTCCCTCCTTCCTTTCGTGTTATGTATAGTCTGTCCGTATTTGCTCTTGGGTGTAGTGCTTTGTGTATTGTCATTTGTTTCCTGGTTTTCTGATCAATGCTGCAGAGTTCTGCCTTCGTCCATTCCACTATTCCTGCGCTGTATCTGATTACTGGCACTGCCCATGTGTTTATGGCTTTTATCATATTTCCGGCGTTGAGTTTTGACTTGAGTATCGCCTTGAGTCTCTGCATATATTCTTTCCTGATCGTGTCCTTCATCTCTTGGTGTTTTATATCTCCTCCTTCCATTATTCCCAGGTATTTGTATCCTGTCTCATCTATGTGTTTGATGTTGCTCCCATCTGGTAGCTTTATCCCTTCAGTTCTCGTTACTTTGCCTTTTTGTATGTTGACTAAGGCGCATTTTTCTATTCCAAACTCCATCCTGATGTCCCCCAGATACAATCCTTACAGTCTGGATTAGGGTATCTATTTCCTTGATGCTCTTACCATACAGCTTGATGTCGTCCATGAACATCAGATGGTTGATTTTGTTGCCTCTTTTCTTGAGTTGGTACCCGGCATCCCTCTTCTGTAGTACTTTTGTCATGGGAATCATGGCTACTACGAAGAGTAGTGGGGACAGTGAGTCGCCCTGGAAGATCCCTCTCCTGATATTAACCTCTGCTAGTCTTATTCCAGAGCTTGTAAGTATTGTATTCCAGTTGTGCATTGTATTTTTGAGGAAGCTGATGGTATTTTCCTCTGCCCCATATATTTTCAGGCATTCTGTTAGCCATGTGTGTGGTATCATGTCGAAGGCTTTCTTATAGTCTATCCATGCCATGCTAGGTTGGTTTTCCTTCTCCTACTGTTCTTCATTACCATTTGTCTATCAGGAGCTGGTCTTTTGTGCCCCTACACTTCCTTCTTGCAGCCTTTCTGTTGGTGGGGATGGTGTTTGTCTCCTCTAGGTAGTTGTATAGCCTTTCACTGATGATACCTGTTAGTAACTTCCACATTATTGGTAGGCAGGTGATAGGCTGTAGTTACTGGCTATATTTCCCTTACTCTTGTCTTTTTGTACTAAGGATGTTCTTCCTGTGGTCATCCATTTGGGTGCTTGGTGATTTGAGATACAATGCTAGAGTTGTTCTGCTATTCGTGGTGTAGGGCCTTGAAGTTTTTGAGCCAGTATCCATGGACTTCATCGGGACCTGGGGCTTTCCAGTTTGGCATTTTCTTTAGTTGGTGTCTGACTGTGTCTGTCGTGATGTCTGTGAATCTTTGTTTTATTCTCCCTGTTTCTTCTTCCTTGACTTCCTGGAGCCATGTTGCATGTTTGTTGTGTGATACGGATTGCTCCATATGTTTCCCATAGTCTCTTACTTGGTTCGGCTTCAGGAATTTCTGGTGGTTGTCTCCCTCTTAGTTGGCTGTATAGTCTTTTCTGGTTGGTTCCGAATAGTTTGTTCTGTTGGTATCCCTTATTCCTGTTCATGTACCGTTGGATCTTGTGTTCTTTTGGCCTTAAGCCTCTGTTTTACATCTTCTATTGTGTTGTTTAGTCCCCTCTCTTGTACTTTGTATTATTATTATTATTATTATTATTATTATTATTATTATTATTATTATTATTATTATTATATATATATATATATAATATATATATATATATATATATATATATATATATATATATTATATATATATATATATATAGAGAGAGAGAGAGAGAGAGAGAGAGAGAGAGAGAGAGAGAGAGAGAGAGAGAGAGAGTGTTATTATTTGAAATTCACCAATTATGATGGTTCTATAATACGTAAGATATCGATATTAAATTTTTGAATTTCTGTGAACTGCGATGACAAAGATTTTTGTGTGTGTATTTTGAGTAATGTATATCTTTCGTCTTTCTTGGTTTCTGTCCCTCAGTCTCCCTCCTTCCTTTCAAAAGAGAAGGGAATTTCAATTACTTTGTAACCTAATGTACAGCTCAGTTTGCAATGTATTTAAATCATTAACATTCGAGTGTAGATTTGTATAAAAAAAATCGTTTACACATACGTGTCTGTGTATGTATGTATGTATATGTAATGATCGTTCAGTGGGGAAAATAGAGAATATATATTGTATGTACATATCTATTTATATATTACATACGTGCACATTGTTTGTACTATGCTAAAGTTTTCTAACAGTACATATTTCCACCCATTCAGTGTGGCCTTTGATATATACCTGGAATGAGGGAATTATTTGAAATACAGAATTATTCAGATATACAAGTGTATAATTGCCAAACATAGTAAACATGATCATCTTGGTGTATGTCGCCTCAGTCTCACTGATTGAATATTCTTTTATCATCTTTATTAAATGAGACTGGGCGAGAGATGTCTGACAAAGCATCTTTATTTAGACAATCTTTCATTACTTCCTTCACATGTATTAGAATGAACTTGTTCCTCTGCTTTATGAACCTATTTAAAGCTGCGTGTTGTTTAAGTAGTTTTTCTTGTTTTAACTGCAGACGGACCTAGAGACCTTATTGAACCTTAATAAACAGCTCCTTTGGTACGAAGTAACCTAGTTGGAGTGGGCCTCCTGACCCGTTAGTTTCTCTCAAGATTGTAGATTGAGAATTTGGAAATGATGTGTTGTAGGTGATCAAATGCTGAGGGTAAAAATTGGTATGACTCCATTCAGAAAAGTCGTGAAAATACGTAAAGAAAATGATGGCTGGTATAGTGAAACTATAGGATATATGGTTCTGAAAGCCGTTTTCGTCTATTTTTCTTACAGATTTTATCATGTAGTTTATTTCAGTAATGGACCTAAACGTCGTCGCTGTTATCGGTGCTGTTTTGTCTGTTAGATACGGTAAATGAACTTTGGTGTAATAATGCCTTGGAGTTCTTATTTATATTATTTCTTTAATTTACGAACCTGATTTTGTAGAAACACGATAGCACTAACTCTTTTTATAAGCAGGTAGGTGTATTATAGTTATCATATGTAAGCACACACTACTATGTATATACGTGTATGCGTGTGCATGCATATGTTATTTAATTTGTGTAAATTTTATAGTAGCCATGTTTGTCTTTGTGTTAGGATATTGCCTTTGTATTGTGGAGGCGTCATCATTTCCCTCTTTACTTCAAATTATTATATCAACAAGACCTTTTTATCTCTTCTATTGATATTGTTGGACTCCACATATTGCCAAAAGGTACTTAATTTCCTCAATTTCCCATTCATCTCGAAGAGGTTGCATGTCCTAATAAAAATTTAAAATGTAGACTTACACACTCATATATATATATATATATATATATATATATATAATATATATATATATATATATATATACACGTACGTATATATGTCTGAAATTCTAGACACTAAAACTTATTAAAAAATATTTTGATCTTGGAAGTTGCAGTGATTTTATATGGCAGGACGCATCATGAGCAAGGCAAGATCAACTTCTGAGAAACTGAGCCTTCTTTGAAGATGGCGCATGTGATTCTTCTCCGAGCTCTCCTTCATATGTATGTGGGTCTTATCGATCCTTGTATGGAGCTCGGTTTTCATATCTGGTGAGGCTCTTCGCACGCTATTCTCCTCTGTACATTTGATTCAAAGTTTCCTGTCATATAAATGGCCACGGACCGACATCCTGCTTGGACGCACGTCAACACAGTCGTAAGGTCTTTGGCTTTTGCTTATTCTATTCATAGGACTTTAGTTGATTGGACTGTATGCTGTCTCCATTGTCTTTTGTTCGATTTACACTTTAGGCTGTACAATCACAAAGGTGCTGTGTGGAGTTCTCTGACTTGGAAGACGAAGGGTTTGGTGAATATTTCATGCTTTTTCACTTCCAGAATGGGCACTTCTATCCTGTCTTATGCATTCCATGAGTCGTTTATCAGGTCTCATTTAAACACCCACAGATTCATAGCTGCGGAACGAAGAGTGCCTTAACATTCATGAATTCAGTGTCTCGTCATGATTATAGTGTGTGTGTGTGTGTGTGTGTGTGTGTGTGTGTGTGTGTTTGTGTATATATATATATATATATATATATTATATATATATATATATGTGTGTGTGTGTGTGTGTGTGTGTGTGTGTAATATCTCATCAGAAAATGCATTTATAACTTGTCACTTCTGACCTGAATTGTTTCTGAAGTGAAAGGGTTTGCTCATGACTTGATGGCCTTGCATTGTTAACTTGCTTTGTGCCCTTGAAACTTCACTAATATCATAAATTAACTCTGCCTGGCTGTTTCAAGACATAGTAAGGCTATGAGCCGCACTATTTTTTTTTTTTTTTTAATCAGTGTCTGTATAATTTTTTCTCATAATACCATTACTTTCAAAAGGATGGAAAGTGTATATTTTTCATTTTGATTTTTTCTAGTTCAACGATGGACGTGTTGATAGGCATTTTATTTTGTATTACCATGCTGCATACATCAATTAATTAGGAATTGTCTTGAGTGGCAATGCCTGAGAGAGAGAGAAAGAGAGTTTTGTTAAAAGCCTGTCTAAGGATTGTTGCCTTAATGTGATGCTAAATACCCTTGTTGTTGTTGGCTCATTCATTAGCGTTGACAGCATTTGCTCATCTGATCATTAGTTCAGAGGACCAGTTCTTGAGAGAGAGAGAGAGAGAGAGAGAGAGAGAGAGAGAGAGAGAGAGAGAGAGAGAGAGAGAGCGAGATAGACTTGATAGAAAAATGGATATTGGCTATATGGAGATAACCTGAACATGATAAGAGTTTGCGATGACAAGGGGACGACGAACGAAATAACAAAGTAACTTTTGACTATTAATCTGTATTTTGTGTGTTTGTGTGTATAATCATGGAGAGAGAGAGAGAGAGAGAGAGAGAGAGAGAGAGAGAGAGAGAGAGAGAGAGAGAGAGAGGTGTTTTCCTTAAAACGGGAGTTACCATAATACATTATAAGATGGAACTTTTCTTAAGCAGATTAATTATGTAGAATGAAATCTCTTGCCTGAAGTTCCACAGTGAAGTTAGTCTGGTTCCTTCTAAAAATATGTGATTGTTTTCTATTTCTTCCCATAATGTTTATCTCCTACAGTAATTCTTAGGCGGTGTACCATGTGTCTTAAAAACCCCAACTACACTACTGACGGCGTTTCTTTAAGGCTGCTGTTTCATATTATATTAGCTAGTCGATTAAAAAAATGCTTGCGTACCGACATCATCCCTATCCTGAATAGGTCTTTTAAAAATATCAACATTAAAATTTGACTGCAGAGGAAGGCTAATCATCACCATTTGAAATGATTTTAATATTTGTATAAGAGCAACGTTTGGAGACTGCTAATAAGCTGTTCCTAATGTAAGAAATTTTTTTTTTTAACTTTAATATTGATGGGTAAAATGAAGTTCTTTTCGTGCTGTCTGATTTTTTTTTATTCAGCGAAAACTGACGAAAGGTATTTATTTTTTATACATGCCTTTTGTGACAGATAAAAGCGTCGACCCATAGTAACTTAATTTTCCTATTGATTATAAATATGGCTAATTGATTCACTACCCTATTTGATTACTGGTGGTAACAGAATGAAGTATGTTGTTCTGTTTAAATTACAATTTTATTTTTTATTTTTTTTTGGGGGGGGGATGTGACTGAGGATTTTTACTTTTGATACTAATGAGCAATAACACTGACTCAACGCGGCCACTGCAAATCTTAGGGGTGAAGCGTGGCTCTGGAGGCAGATGATTTCGGACAGTGGGAGTGGCCGGAGTTGTAATGCTGTAGGCTCTGATTGCGGTTCAAAGAGCCGGTAAAGTTTACTGTCGGAGAGATTTTGGCTGTTGCCGGAGGACAAAAGCCACCACGGCGTTGCTGCCGTGCCTTTAGGTGAGTAATAAAGAGCACCGGCTTCTTGTCTTGAATATATAGCGCGGCCGAGATGCACGAGAGAGAGAGAGAGAGAGAGAGAGAGAGGACGGAAGAGACGCGAGTGAAGAAGAGAGAGAGAGGGAGGGGGGGAGGGGTGAATTCACACGCACACACACACACCACACAACACACACACACACACACATATATATATATATATATATAGTATATATATATATATATATATTTATATATATATATAGATATATATATACTATATATATATTGAAAACTATATATATGCTTGGTCTTCAGTTGTTATGTGAATTTTTAATTGTTTATCTTAAAACCCTTTCCATAGTGGTATTTTCATTTTTGTACTCAGTTTTTATTTAATCTTTCATGTCTATGTTCTGCTATTTCAGGCCTTACCGTTACCCCATTAGCATGTTGAAAACATTTCGTATTCAATTTCTCCCCCGTAATCCCACGGTTTTTGACGTAACAAGCTTCTGTCTTAAGGCTCTTCTGAAAAAAAAAGTAAGTGTGTTGGAAGTGGCCTTTCGTTGTACTTACAAATTGTACTTGTTTTAAGCTGCAAGTGACGGTTTTTATTTTTTTTTTTACTCCCTTTTTTATCACCGTGGTTAACGTCTTTAGTGAGTATGGTGTATTCTAAAAGAACCGGTGAGATTTTTTTACGGCAATTTAATTTAGCATTCATCATCGTTCCCGTTTTTTGTTTTGTTTGTGTTCCTTCTTATTATGTTGAGAAATTTTTTGAAGTTAATTTTGGCCTTTTTTCTTTGTAGAACGGAAAGCTTTTTGTAGGATTTAATATTTATTAGTTTTTCGTTGTGTTTTTATTATGTAATGGATATCATGATCTATAAGTGCATTTTAATATTCTCGTTGATTTTGTGAATAGAAACTTCCTTCGTAACTCCATAACTAGTTACTCTTGCTGCCACCTGTTCTTCAGTACAATTGTTTTAAAAAGTTAACGCACACCTGATTACTGTTACGTTCTTCTCCATCTCTTTCTTTAAGGTTCGTGATGTCATTAACTTTAGGTTATTTCTCAGATTTTAAACCCATTTTATTACAATTTTAAGACAACTCGTTACCTTGTCAAGAAATATCTCCCTCCCGCCTCTCTCTCTCTCTCTCTCTCTCTCTCTCTCTCTCTCTCTCTCTCTCTCTCTCTCTCTCTGCATACGTGCATGCGTAGTAACAAACATAAATGCACGAAAAATCTTAAGCCTAGATGTTTATAAAGGAAAGTTCATATTAATTTCTGTTAATACCCATAGGTTGATATGCGTTACACGTTAGAAATTATTTGTTTATCTACATCAGGAATGTAGATCCCATTAATACAAGGAAATACCAGGTGGCAATTGTTACCCTACTTGTGTTACTTGTCATGGGGATATAAGTTGATACACACGCACTCTCTCTCTCTCTCTCTCTCTCTCTCTCTCTCTCTCTCTCTCTCTCTCTCTCTCTCTCTCTATATATATATATATATATTATATATATATATATATATAATATATATATATATATATATAGTTGGGATTGTCCAGTTACCAAGTTTTAAAGAAAATTCACGAAAGTATGAAACCTTTGCTGTGTAACATTACACTTGTAATGCGTGACCTGAAAATGAATTTGGGTCGAGTCCTGACAGGTACCGTAGGCTGATGGTGTCTCGAAGTGATCGAGGGAGACCGGGAGCTCTTGAAGAAGGATCTTTGCATGCGCGCACTACCACTAAATGAGCTTTTAATGACCTGCGCTGACGGATCTTCCCCCGCAAGTATTGCTCTCTCATAACTGATCCGGGGTTGAAAACCTATTAGGTGCTTTCGCTGCGTACTTATTGTCGTATTTTTATTTTAACTTTTATTTTTCCCTTTTTGGGGGTGGAATTGGCCAGGAAGAGGAGGATTAGAGGGTGGGTGTAAAATTTTAGACCCTTAGTGGTGATGATTTTGAAGTGAACATTTTTCTTTCATGAAATCTGAATGTGCAGCCTGTATGGTTTCTCATAATTATATACCTTGGAATCTGTCCAGATGATTTACAAAATCATTCGTATTTGGACCTATTATTATGTTGGAGGAGTTGCTTGAATAATTGTTTCTGGATGATATAATAACGTTAATCTCTTGTTTTGATTTTTGAAATTTTGAAATTTTGAGTATAATTCTGCGTATGTTTTGTTACATATCTAATATTTTGATCCTGGAATTGTATTTTGGTCTTCTGTTGTTATCATTATATTAATGATATTTATAGATGTACTGTTGTATGTAGTTATTGCTGCTTTAATTGTTGTTTCATGTCTACTGCTTCTGTATTTTTGTTGGGATTATAAAGTTGGGTGTTAATGGGATTTTGTGCAAATATTTGTAATTGCAGGAGCGTTTACCGCTTTACTCCTTTTTATGCTTCAGACCTCTGGGATTTCTCGTTTTCCTAAACATTTACTAAGATTTATTTTGTTCGTTTATTTAAAGTGGCCAATATACAAAATACATTATACTTTGAATATAATATGGTGTTTAGGAATTTTTACGTAACAGCACTCTACAAATTGTCTTCATTTACATCTCTTAATGATAAACAAAAAAGCTCCCTTTTCTTTTTTTCTTTTTTCAATAATTATACAGATATTCAGTGTACAATAATTACATCATATTCCATAACTGTAGGCTTTAATTTGTCGTCACTGACAGTAAATAATATCCATCTTTAGAAGATTGTAATGCATCTCTCTCTCTCTCTCTCTCTCTCTCTCTCTCTCTCTCTCTCTCTCTCTCTCTCTCTCTCTCTCTCTCTCTCTCTCTCTCTCTCTCTCTCTCTCTCTCTCTCTCTCTCTCTTTCAAGATCTTGTGGGTATGATCTTGTGAGATTGTCTTCATTCTGTAAGTCTTGGGTCTTCCATTCAGAAAGGCGGTGAGTTCAGGTTTTAAAAAGTATGTTTATTAAATGTTTGGAGTTTTTGCTTTATTGGGTTGGCAGATTTACATAATAATTTTGCCAAATACTTTTTAAACGATATCATCTTAATAGCATACTTTCTTGGTTCTTAGTAATGTATTTGGGTAGATTTATGAAACTCCCTTTTTGAAAATATATAATGTTGGATAGGACAAACATGAACTCATTTTGGCGATTACCTGCGCTAGTTGCCCCGTGCTTGGCGGATGCGTAAAATCTATAGATCAGTCAATCTATTAAAGTTTGGGAAATTAATAGGCTAAAAGTATCACCAATAAAGTTGCTAATGTAGTTGTTATCCTAAGTAAACAGCATTCTGACATGTTTAGAGCCTGGGTTCACTTTTGAATATAAGTATTATACTCTTGTTGAAAATGTACGAATATAGGCCTCTTTGTCAGTGTCTAATATTCTGTGAAAGGAGCCATGTATTATTCATAACATTATTCATGTTATGTACCTACTCATGATATTGGGGCGACATGAAATTTATATTCTTTTATAAGATTTAATGCCGTGCAAAGCGGGTTTGCTCGTTTGCAGGGAATACCAATGCATTTTGTAAACATACTGAACAAGGTCCTATGGCGTTGGTAACTGTGCTTGTTTTTTGACGACAGCAGATAACTTTCAGCAAGTTAGTGTTTTGCCCAAGATGTTGCTAAATCTGGTCACTTATTTGCAACCGATTGAAACTTCATTTTGTAAGTTGTTACTGTTACGTAGGATTTTGGTTAAATATTACAGAAGCGCTGACGTTATGTCTAGAATTTTCATTCACTGGTCGTGGGGCTCAGTAATTTATCCCATAGCTTTAAGAGTTCGTGGGAACTTCAGTTCTCGTGTTCACATTCCTAGGACCAATGTATGTTGATCCGTAAACTATAGATGTGAAGTGGATAATCTGCAGATCAAGATTTTCCAGTTGTTTGATAGAAGCAGTGAGGTCGGGATTGGTAGTTGTTGCTCATAGTTGTAAGTCTTCTCACTTAATATCAAGTTCCCAGACATTAAGTTTTTAATTGGTATGTGGAAGTGGCAGAAAGTTAAGGTTTTGGTTATGACTGATATTAGAGCTCGCTCTCAGAACGGATACTGTGGTTCGATGAAATCGTACGCAAAATTTTAAGAGTCATATATGATGTTCCACTTAAGTATGCATATATATTTTGACCTCTCGAGATATTTAAAAAATAATTTTCGGCTGTAAACATGATTTTTAGTCAGAAGTGGAATGCATTCAGCACAAAACGTTAAAATTTCACACAAATTCTACAGAGCGAGGAGATTTACTTCCGCAAGAGTAAACTTATAAGGTACTGGATGAAATTTAGATTTCAAATATTGAATAATGCTAGTGCCATAGGTGGTGCTCACAGAGGCAAAGAGAAACACCAGACTGATGAAAAATTCTTAGCAGTTGTGATTATACCGTGTGCCATTTCACCTGCTGTTTACGTAATGGTGTGCTCAAGGAGCGTTCCGGATTTCTGCACGGACAAAAAGTTGCTACGTAACTTGTGTGAGTGAGGGTGGTGGTGGAGGGCGTTTAATTAGCATTTACCTCTACTTAGTGATACAGGATCCTCGCATACCAGCCGTCACTTTCCTAACAGATGTCCGTAAAAAGGTGATTACCTTTTATGTCAAACGATGGTTGACAAAGTGAATCGGGATAAGCAAGTATAATGGTACCAGAAATAGAAAAAGGAAAAGATAAGATCTTGTAACTCGAGGTAGGACCATTTCAAAGAAAGACTGGCTCTCTGGAGAAAAAAATATAATGCACGCTGAGATTGAGATGTAGATAACTTGCGTGATGCTAATGTTCGTGGAAGTAGAGCTGCCGTGGTAGAATTAATTGATTGTGAGGAAACCAGCAACCTGATTGGCTGGATAATTGATGGCTTGTCGCAGCCGGGTAAGAGGACCAAAGTGGGCAGAGCCTTTTCTTGGCAATAAAATGCTATTGATTGTAAATAAGTTTCAGCAGTGATTCAGTTTTATCTGTGGCTTCGACACACTAACATGAAATGTAGGAGCAGCCCGGAAATATTTTAATCACTTTGCCACGTTATGTAGTTTACTCCCTTGGCTATCATGTCATGAGTACTGACGTGCGAGAGAAGTTCGTATGGAAATATATTTGAGGCAAAAAGCGGGTAGGCACACATTAAGCAGCAGTCACATCCGAATAGTAGAAAAGAAAAAGAGTTTTCACCTGTAATGGGAGTGTCGATAAAAATAAAGCTATGCGTTGCAACTCCATGGGCACGAGTTCAGCTCTTGCTTTAGAAGCTGGTGTATATATATATATATATATATATATATATATATATATATATATATACTATATATATACATATTATATACCATATATATATATATATATATATATATATATATATATATATATTATGTATATATACTATATAAAATATTCTTGTTGTATTTATATGCCATTATCATAATGTCTCGCCCTACAAGTGTCCATGCTTGCACTGTAGTCATTAGTGAGATAAGCTGGCCTGGGCTGGATAACGGCAAGTCTAATGCGAAATTTATCGGTCTTAGATTATTAATATTACTCAGAGTTACAGATATAATGAAATATGTTTGGTTATCCATTGCGTTTTTTAAAATTCAAGTAATAGTTTGGGAGTTACAATTACTATTTTTTCCCATCTATGTGCATTGTATTAATGATTTTGAAATTACAACAGGTTAATAACTTTATTTGCAACTCCCTCTAATTTGTTTATTTTAGGAAGATACTCTTTGAAAATATGAGTTCCCAGAAATCGTTAGTCTCTCGCCAAGCATATACATATACATATTATATATATATATACATATATATATATATATATATATATATTATATATATATATATGTATGTATGTAGGTATGTATGTTGTATGTATGTATGTATGTATTCTAATTTAATCAACATTCGAATGCAGACTACCCAGTGAGCCTTGATCAATGGCGCCAGGAATCTTTTGTTAGGTATGCTGTTATCCAATTTAAAGGTTAGAGTGTTATGATATGTCTGCATATCATAAACCCCATATTGCTCTATTGTTTTGTCCTTACTGAATTGATAGTAAGTGAGGCAGTCCATATTATTGTGCAAAGTTCATAAGAATTATTTGTGATGTGTGTGTAATCTTTCCTTTCCCTTGAGACTTGTTTTTTGCGTCTTTTGATGAAGGAGCATAGGTTTAACCTTATTCAGTTTCCCAGTAATATTATCGTTGTTAATCTTAATAGAGTTGATAATTTCGTCTGATAAACTGAGATAAGCAGCCACATCAAAGAGGAACTGATGAAAGACTTTTTGTTCATGAATTCTTTGTATCCTTGATGCACGATTATCTCTTGAAGAGGCATATTGTAGGAAACGGCTTTAAATGATTTTCTTTTGTAAATATCTCCTCTGTGGCATATTGAAGGGTCGTCCATATGTGGTGAAGAACTTTGTTGGTCCTTGTGGATTTGGCTTCCTAATCAATGTTTTTTTTTTAGTATAAGTTTCAATTGCAAATAATAATTACTAAAATGTTGTGATTATATTGTTTGTCAATCAACACAACTGTACGTTCAGATTGGAGTAGGGATGATATAAGGATATCAATGAGAGTGAGAATAAATTATAACAATAACAGTTTTTTAAGAATTTAATTGCAGCCGATGATACATATACTATAATGTGGCCTTCCAATCTCTGATTTTCTCCAAGTTAATGAAATACTTTTTTCATGTTGACATTCCTCATTAATTGGAATTCCCTGCTTTGCCTTCAGCTCTGATCTAATCTTTACTTCATTATTTTTCATTTCCGTGTTGTTGGAGGTTAGTTTTTTCCACTAATTATTCTTCTTTTGATGGAAATATTCATTATAATCAAAAGACATATCTTTTTTTATAATATTCTCTTAGCTATCAATTTCAACATTAAATTTACATCCACGGGATACATGGGTAATTTCGATTAACTTATTTAACGGGAATACCATAGTTACGCAAGTTCTACCATAATATTGGTCTTTGGATGCTGTCAAATGCTACGAGAAGATTTTTAAATTCCATACGCTGCTGCACTTTACGCCTTGGCACTTATATTTGATCTGTAAAACTACGCTTTTCTAAAACGCGTTTGAGTAGCTGTAAGCATTTTATCAATTTCTTTCTCTAGCCTGTTAAGGAAGAGCATACTGAATATGTTCACCACGATAAATTAAATGCCCTACCTGAATAGTTGCTCTATTTAGTCAGTCACCTTTAATTGCCTCCGTTCCAAATTATCAGGCTGTTTTTCCTCATTCCAACGTGGTTGGTAGATAGAATGGAAGATATTTATAGGGAACTGGGAAAAATTATAAATGATGATGGTACGATGAGAGAAGAGGGAAGTAGTTGAATAGGTAATGCAAAGAAGTTTGTTTAATTGCTTAATGATCCGAAGATAAAAAGAATGTCAAGTTGGAATGAATGGGGATTATTGAGCCAACTTTCCTTCTTGGAAGTAATTTTGAATGTGAAAAATAAATGGCAAAGGCTTTCTCGATAAATAATTCGCGTCTGATTGTATATTAAGAAGGACTGAAAAAATTAGGTACTTGAAAATAAATGTAGAAGGAAATGAAGTTTGCTATGGTTGGCGCATTGAGGCCAAATGATTTTCGTAGTATTTTTGTCTTATATCTATGCAATTCAAATGGGAACTTCGTTTTAGGTGAAATTTCCCAACCATTTCCCAGCTGAGACCCATGAGCAGCGAAGGATTTGAAAGGTGATGACAATATTAATTTTTCTCAGAATGTTGTTCTCTTGTAATAAACACCGCGTATATAGGTGTCAAGGAATCTTATGAATTTGGTTAATTGCCGTGAAGTCAATTTTTCCTTGACCGCTAGAGCGTTTAAACCCAAATCCAAAAATCACGTAACTTTTATGTATAAAAATCAGTAATATAGTGTCAGTGATCATTCTAATCATTCCTTTATTTGCAGAGCATTCCTGGATCATCGCTTGAAATTATCTTGAATAATACCTTTATGTAGTTAGGAAGTAAAAGAAAGATAAATTTACATTAACTGACATTACAGCTTATATTGATGTGTAGAATATGGATGAATACGTTTGAAATTGCCTTTAAAAAGTAAATTAGTGGTTTACAGTTGCGCGTCGTAAACGTAATATATTATCCTTTAGAAATGCATGATATCTTTGTTTTGACTTCAGTAGAGAAGTCTTGTGACAGCGCCGCTGTTGACTTTGTGCCAACAGGGAGCTTGCACTGTCTTTCTTCTCTCTCAAGATTATGGGACGCGGCGAAGATAAATGAGATTATTTGTTTAATTCACTTTAGGAATATATTTTTATCATGATAGGAGAGAAGTTTTATGGGAACTATTCAGAACAGGAAATTTGCATTTTATGAGAATGTTTCAGAGTCAAATAATAGCTAAGCATTTGAATAATTCCATTTCCTGCTGAATGGCGTCTCCGCATAGGATTTTACTTTTGAATAAATTGTTCATTGTGAAAGAGTATGATTCTTGGTAGGAACACTAAACTTTTTTTAGCCGATAAGGATATTTGGTTTTATTCTTTGAATCAATTCTTGAGGAAGATTTTTTTAAAATGTCATATATATATATACTATATATTTATCTATCTATATATATATATCTATATATATATATATATATATATATATATATATATATATGTATATAGATAGAGTAGAGTGGGGTTAAAGGCCTCCCCCTATTTTCATGCTTATGACATATCATAGCAACTTAGTCAGCTGATCAGTGCAGCAACACCTTCAGCCTGAAGCTTTCTATAACAAACAGCCCGGGAGAACTAGAATGGGACAAAGCCTGCACGCATTTTTCTTCTTTGGACACAGTTCATGTAAGTATGCGTGCTATATAAGGGATATCCTGTGCTCACATCTTGTCAATAAAGTCAGTACTTTAACTACAGTTACTTTAAATGAGAGCTAACAAATATCTTGCAATGCAATCCAGAGTTGAAAACTCAATTGAGGTACAGGTGGATTTAGTTTTCTTAAAAAATGGCAAGTGGGGTAGAAGACCCACCATGCTTTGGGGCAAGAAGCCCATGGGGGGTTTTTACCCCATCTGATCAGTTGGACATGTAACCAGTGGTGAAAGAGGACAGACTGCATCTTATTTGTGCAATGAAGGCAGCTGGAGTTTGTCTTCCTCTTATGTTTATATTTGCCCGTAAAAGGATGACTTCACTACTTGTGATCGGCAGCTCACCTGGATCAATTGCTAGATGCACAGCAAATGGATGGTCTAATGCAGATTGTTTCGTAGACTGTCTACATCACTTTGTTAAAATTGTTAAGCCAAGTCGAGCAGAAAAGCACATTACAATTCCAGATGGCCACCAAAGTCACAGGACATTAGCCAGAGAGAATGGAGTAATGTAATGGAAATTAGTCTACCTTTTTTACTTGTGTCATTTTTGTTCTTATGTAAAACTTATCCATTATTTCTTTTATTTGTGTTATTCTTGGTGCTATATAAAGAAAGTGAATTTATTTCTAATTGTGCTGTTACAGCTGTCATGTAGAGGAAGTGTCAATTTATTTCACAATTTTGCTAATTTCAGTTCCTATGAATACCAAAAAGTTCCTAGGTTTTACAAGAAACTAGAACTCTTAAGATTAATTTTTGTATATTTTCCAACATTATTCTTGAATTTTTTTGTGTGGAAGGTTGAATTTTTTTATATTTAGCAAAAGTAGGCGTCTACTTTTCAAATTAAATGGTAGTTTTCATGAAGTACCACAATATCTTAGGTATGGGGTAAAAAGCCCCCACCGTGGGCTTCTTACCCCACCCATGGGGTAAAAGGCCCCTTTTGTTCTTTTTTTTCAGGTCATGTTTTTACTATCCTAAATTGCTAACAGCTTCTTATGATTATGATCGTTGATACTCCAATAACAAAACTTTCTAGAAATATCTCTGTTAGGTCAGTAGCTGAAATACTGTAGACAATATAGGTATTTCTCCTTAAGGGGGCTTCTTACCCCACTCTGCCCTATGTATATATGTGTGTGTATATATATATATATAGATATATATATATATATATATATATATATATATGAATTTTATCACATCGCTGAGATTCATATACAAGCATTAAGCTACATATCCTGTAATATTCAATTCGCTCTACCTAGGTTAGCATATATGAAATATATCCGAGGTAGAGCGAATTGGACATTAAAGGACATTTTTAGCTTAATGGTTATTTATATATATATATATATATATATATATATATATATATTATATATATATATATATAGATAGATAGATAGATAGATAGATAGATAGATAGATAGATAGATAGATAGATAGATAACGGGAAATGAATATCGGTAATCCATTCACTAACTTTAGATCAAAGTACTGTTTGCTCGGCCGCTTTGTTGAGCTTTGAAGTAAATTATTTAGAAGGCACAATTTCCCAGGGCATTGCCTCGCACCCCGGTAATCTGAATGAAGCGCGAGTATGGTTGATACGTTAATGAGATTATTTTAGTTGGAATGATGCACATATAATAAGATTAATAATGAACTTTAAAAAGGCCCGCGTTGCGTTGGCTACCCAACAATAGCTAGAAATATTTTGTTGCTCCACACTTGCTGATTAATTTGATAGCTGATAGACATTCATGTTAAATTAGTGCTAATGCTTTCTCCTGCTGTGAAACATGTGCTCCGCATGCTCCTGTTTTGAAGCCTATGCTTGAGGAAGTCGCCTTCGGGTGTGCCAAGTGTTCATAACTTGACAGCTGGTGATCTACAGGAGATTCACCTCAACTTTTAGACTTATAGTTCACATTTTATTTCTATAAATGCTGTTTGTCGTTCAGTGCATTACATTTACAACTTTTCTTTAGATTCCAGTTACTGTTTTTTTTTTATAAACTTACGGTCTCTACATATTTCAGAACTATATCTGACAGTTAGTCTACATTGCAAAGAAAGAACATCGATGCAGGAACTGAACTGCAGCTTTTCCATGACCGGTATTCAGGGTGCCGATTTTAAACGTATTACACACAGTTCCGACTACCATTCAAGACATGCTTGCGAAACGCATCACGCAGCCGTGCCTTTTACGACGCCCTTGCCGCTCGTTTCTTTGAAGGAAACCAGATCCACAGGGTTCAATTGGTGAGGCCATTTTAACGATAGCGTCACAGCGGAAGCCGCGCTTGAAGCCCAATAACATGGTCGTGTGCAACCATTACTTGTCCATTTTATTGTCTCTCCGAACACTTAAACTATCCCTGGTTATCGGTATCGATCGTCCGGGATGTGAAGAAGACGTGCATTGATTGCTGAGTGCCCGACAGGTGAAAGTCTTTTGGCGTTGCGGAGTGCGATATTGTTGCTTGGCGTTTTTAAGTTACTTTGTATGGAGAGACCTTTTCATCATTGCTGTCTGAATAATTTGTTCTCAATCTTTTGAAATACTTTCGTTGTTTGGCAGAATCATTGACTCATTTGCACTTTCCCTTCAATGCCTTGTTAGTATTTGCACGGGATATGCGCTATTTCTACAACATTGGGAATTAATTGCTGGTGGTCACAAATGTCGTTTTAATGTTCAACTCTGAATGAAGGATGCTCATAATAATTATATTGAGTGACTTATTCCCAGTGTCATTCATTGCTTTTGATTTATCATATTTAATTTGATGATCACTCAGGCAGATATCCAGTAACTTCAGATTTTGAGTTATCATTACAAGGATCAAAAGCTTATTCATTTTTCTGACATTATTTGGCTCGAACAAGCTGTGTAGAACTGGACACTTTCACGTATAGATTTCAAACAGAGAACCGATTTACCAAAGACTTTGATCATCGACCTTCAATCATTCACCTTATGACGCTACTGGTACATAGAATCCAAATCCCCACACTGTCACCACATCCAGGTTATGAGATGGGCGGCGTTTACCATCTAATAACCCAAAAACCTCTAGATTTTCGATTTGACGCCACTGACTTGCTGGTGAAAGGGACCAACATAGCAATATAGAGGGATTATGCGAAACTGCGGCACCAAGGGCTCAGCCTATTATGTTAAAGAAAGTTATCTAATTTTCTCGTCTGAAACTCGTACACATTTGTTACATTGTCGCTTCTACGCTTCACCGTGAGCGCCAATAAGCGTAAATTTTGTACCATTATAGCTTGGAAACCAGTCGTTTAGAAGCCTCACTAGAGGTAGCTTATACTCGTTAGGTCCTAAAATTGCCCCTCACATTTGGATTTTAGATTGGTTATTTACTTGAAAATGCTCGCTCATTAAAGGTAATATTCTCTTATGATTATTATTATTATTTTTTTTTTTTTCTATCACAGTCCTCCAATTCGACTGGGTGGTATTTATAGTGTGGGGTTCCGTGTTGCATCCTGCCTCCTTAGGAGTCCATCACTTTTCTTACTATGTGTGCCGTTTCTAGGATCACACTCTTCTGCATGAGTCCTGGAGCTACTTCAGCCTCTAGTTTTTCTAGATTCCTTTTCAGGGATCTTGGGATCGTGCCTAGTGCTCCTATGATTATGGGTACGATTTCCACTGGCATATCCCATATCCTTCTTATTTCTATTTTCAGATCTTGATACTTATCCATTTTTTCCCTCTCTTTCTCTTCAACTCTGGTGTCCCATGGTATTGCGACATCAATGAGTGATACTTTCTTCTTGACTTTGTCAATCAACGTCACGTCTGGTCTGTTTGCACGTATCACCCTATCTGTTCTGATACCATAGTCCCAGAGGATCTTTGCCTGATCGTTTTCTATTACTCCCTCAGGTTGGTGCTCGTACCACTTATTACTGCAAGGTAGCTGATGTTTCTTGCACAGGCTCCAGTGGAGGGCTTTTGCCACTGAATCATGCCTCTTTTTGTATTGGTTCTGTGCAAGTGCCGGGCATTCGCTTGCTATGTGGTTTATGGTTTCATTTTTCGTATTGCACTTCCTACATATGGGAGAGATGTTATTTCCGTCTATCGTTCTTTGAACATATCTGGTTCTTAGGGCCTGATCTTGTGCCGCTGTTATCATTCCTTCAGTTTCCTTCTTTAGTTCTCCCCTCTGTAGCCATTGCCATGTGTCATCGCTGGCTAGTTCTTTAGTCTGTCTCATGTATTGTCCGTGCATTGGTTTGTTGTGCCAGTCCTCTGTTCTGTCTGTTATTCTCCTGTCTCTGTACATTACTGGGTCTTCGTTTACTATTATTAGTCCTTCTTCCCATGCACTCTTTAGCCACTCGTCTTCACTGGTTTTCAGATATTGCCCCAGTGCTCTGTTCTCGATGTAGACACAGTCCTCTATACTTAGTAGTCCTCTCCCTCCTTCCTTTCGTGTTATGTAAAGTCTGTCCGTATTTGCTCTTGGGTGTAGTGCTTTGTGTATTGTCATATGTTTCCTGGTTTTCTGATCTATGCTGCGGAGTTCTGCCTTCGTCCATTCCACTATTCCTGCGCTGTATCTGATTACTGGCTTTTATCATATTTCCGGCGTTGAGTTTTGACTTGAGTATCGCCTTGAGTCTCTGCATATATTCTTTCCTGATCGTGTCCTTCATCTCTTGGTGTTTTATATCCCCTCCTTCCATTATTCCCAGGTATTTGTATCCTGTCTCATCTATGTGTTTGATGTTGCTCCCATCTGGTAGCTTTATCCCTTCAGTTCTCGTTACTTTGCCTTTTTGTATGTTGACTAAGGCGCATTTTTCTATTCCAAGCTCCATCCTGATGTCCCCAGATACAATCCTTACAGTCTGGATTAGGGTATCTATTTCCTTGATGCTCTTACCATACAGCTTGATGTCGTCCATGAACATCAGATGGTTGATTCTGTTGCCTCTTTTCTTGAGTTGGTACCCGGCATCCATCTTCTGTAGTACTTTTGTCATGGGAATCATGGCTACTACGAAGAGTAGTGGGGACAGTGAGTCGCCCTGGAAGATCCCTCTCCTGATATTAACCTCTGCTAGTCTTATTCCAGAGCTTGTAAGTATTGTATTCCAGTTGCGCATTGTATTTTTGAGGAAGCTAATGGTGTTTTCCTCTGCCCCATATATTTTCAGGCATTCTATTAGCCATGTGTGTGGTATCATGTCGAAGGCTTTCTTATAGTCTATCCATGCCATGCTTAGGTTGGTTTTCCTTCTCCTACTGTTCTTCATTACCATTTTGTCTATCAGGAGCTGGTCTTTTGTGCCCCTACACTTCCTTCTGCAGCCTTTCTGTTGGTGGGGGATGGTGTTTGTCTCCTCTAGGTAGTTGTATAGCCTTTCACTGATGATACCTGTTAGTAACTTCCACATTATTGGTAGGCAGGTGATAGGCCTGTAGTTACTGGCTATATTTCCCTTACTCTTGTCTTTTTGTACTAAGGATGTTCTTCCTGTGGTCATCCATTTGGGTGCATGGTGATTTGAGATACAATGCTGGAGTTGTTCTGCTATTCGTGGGTGTAGGGCTTTGAAGTTTTTGAGCCAGTATCCATGGACTTCATCGGGACCTGGGGCTTTCCAATTTGGCATTTTCTTTAGTTGGTGTCTGACTGTGTCTGTCGTGATCTCTGTGAATCTTTGTTTTATTCTCCCTGTTTCTTCTTCCTTGACTTCCTGGAGCCATGTTGCATGTTTGTTGTGTGATACCGGATTGCTCCATATGTTTTCCCAGAGTCTCTTACTGGGTTCGGCTTCAGGAATTTCTGGGTGGTTGTCTTCCCCTCTTAGTTGGCTGTATAGTCTTTTCTGGTTAGTTCCGAATAGTTTGTTCTGTTGGTATCCCTTATTCCTGTTCACGTATCGTTGGATCTTATGTGCTTTGGCCTTAAGCCTCTGTTTTACATCTTCTATTGTGTTGTTTAGTCCCCTCTCTTGTACTTTGTATTTCTCGTTGAGTTCCTCCCTTGTTTTCTTGCTTCTAGCCTTTTTTCTTTCCTCGCCATCTCTTATTATTATTATTATTAATTTCTTATTTATTATTATTTATTATTATTATTCATTAATTTATTATTATTGTTATTATTATTATTATTATATTATTATTATTATATTTGTTTTTAAAAGTGATTGCTGCCTCAGCTGCATTAATTTTATACAGGTTCTTCTCTATTTTTCTAATTATTGCTTTCTCATTGGTGCTTAAACTGGTGAGCAACGCACCGAAGGTTGACAAATCTCAATTAGGTAGAACGATTGAATTTTATTGGTAAAAATTTTAGTTGGGGTAGTCAAATTTTCGGGTATATTCCCGAAAATTTGACTACCCAAACTAAAATTTTTACCAATAAAATCCAATCGTTCTACCTAATTGAGATATGTCAACCTTCGGTGCGTTGCTCACCAGTTTAAGCAACAATGAGAAAGCAATAATTAGAAAAATAGAGAAGAACCTGTATAAAATTAATGCAGCTGAGGCAGCAATCAGTTTTAATAAAACATGTTTAAAAGAGGGTTTACTACCAGCATATTATTATTATTATTATTATTATTATTATTATTATTATTATTATTATTATTATATCACTTAGAACAGTAATCCATTGTTCATCTTTGTCTGTTTATAAACTTTTATTATTCATCTCATCGGGTTTGCAACGAAGTCCATAATTGTCTTTGCTTCAGGTAAAATGCATTACTGTCAAATTGTCTGTTTTTAGTTCTGTTTAACATACTTACCGCAGCCTGTAAAAAAACATTATATATGTTTTTCGTTTTTTAATTTTCTTTGACATGCGTATTACCTCAAGGAAGGCAGCTATCCATACTGAAAATTATAGGTTTTTGTAGGTGTTCGGGTGGTATTACTGGTATTACAACTTTGGGAGGTTTGTGTGTGTGTGCGTGTTTGTGTGTGTGCTTGTGTTACTGCCGTGGACGGGCGATCGTATATCGTTGCTTGGGAGCCATTTAAAGGAGAGACTAAGCGGCTAAGAATTGTTTACTGCTGAGGTGCCGGAGTGAGTAGTGAACATTTGCTGTCTATCCCCTGTTTTGGAGCCTTATTATCTTGACAGGAGCTTAAGCCCAGCTCCCGAACTGAGAGACAATTAGCAAATACTGTAGGTGCAACCAGAGTCGGAAGCCCTAGTTTACCATTCTTGTGCAGTCGTTAATATCATTAAGTCTTTTGTTTTGGAACATTCGTTTGCTTTGGAATGAGAAACATTAATTTGCATTTAGTCGTCTTTCTCTTCTAAGATTCAAGTGGCACTTTAAATTCTTGCGAATGATTCCATTTTTCTTTTTGGGGAACGTTGAGGATAGGTAGAGTACGGAGGCGTTTAATTAAGGGAAAATATTTTGATTTACATAGGTAACAATGCCATGATACCGCAAGGTGGCTTCTGTTACCCATCTTAGGCTTTTTGCTTAAGATAATGGCGGAGATTATCTTGCTCCAACACTAATTGTATAAATTTGCTGGTTGAATATTGCGCTTCGATTGTGGTCTAGTTCTCAGAATAATTTAATTTTAATTCAAGAGCAAGACTGTATACCTATATATGATTATTTTGTCTTGCATGTGTATGCATTGTTCGTTAATTACTTATCAGTGCTTGCAGAAGGTGTTCTTTTGATGAGAAAATGCAATCCCATAGTTGAAATAATGAGCTACTGGGCGAGATGACATATTACTGATTAATATATTTTTTTTCTTTATTTCATGATTCAATGGCGTAATTTTTAGGTTTTGTGATTTTAAGCTTTGTTTTCAGTAACGATAGAATTATTCTTCAAATATACGTACATACACAGTAATTGTTCAGCCCCAATGTCCGCATTTTGTTTTCGAGGCAGTGAAACATAGAAAATGAAATTGGAGAAAAGTGGCAGATTTCCAGTTGATTATCAAAGTCTTCAAGTTTGATGAAAGTTATGCCACAACGATGTTTTTGTTTTTAAGAAGGTATTTTGCTGGCTTTGTTATTTTAGTTAAATGGGTGTTGCAGAACACAAACACACATATATGTGTGTATCTATATATGTGTGTTTGTGTGTATGTACTTTCTATATATTTATGTGTGTGTGTGTGTGTGTGTGTGTGTGTGTGTGTGGCGTGCTCGTGCGAGATCATTGAGTCTTTTTCTAGGATGAAATCTCAACAGTTCACGGTTAATTGCTTCGCGTCCAACGAAATCCGATTACGCAAAGGTGACTGATAAATAAGCATTGAATAGACTCCCGGTGCTTTGGTCAGTGCTTTCATATAAGTCTCTTGTTGGTGCTCAGGCGGACAAGGGGTGTGTCTGTCAGACGTTTCTAATCTGAATTTTGTTATTCATTCTAAAGGTTGAGGTTCCGTCCGAATGCTCTATTTTATGTGTTTTTTTTCTTGCTACTTGCAAGAAAACCCTAATCTTCTCTAACTGTCTTCTCTGCGAATGAATTGAATTTACAGATCTGGTCTGAGATAGAGTTCGTCGTTATGGTCAAGTGGCTTCATCTTATTTTCTGCCTCCGTTATAACATCTTTAATAATGTGATTCGCTGTAGTCTCTTCCTTGGTGTAAAGGGTGTTTTGGAATGCTTTCATAAGATCATTCATAATCATCAAATTCTTATCTAGAGCCGTTAGATATTGAGGCCTAGTTTGTGTTGGGTCCTTTTAATGAAGGCTTTCAGATCCGAGGTTCCTCATCGCCGATAAGTTAAACTTTTTATATTGTTGTTTAGATAGGTCACTTAATTCATGTGAGGCAATAACTGAAAACATTCGGACTTACTTAAATGTTACTTGAATGATGATGATGATGATGAGATGAGAGAGAGAGAGAGAGAGAGAGGAGAGAGACGAGGGAGGATTGAGCGAGCAGAGAGAGAGCGAGAGACGGACAGGTGGCGTAGGCGGGGGTAGCGAGGCGGAGGAGATATGGAGATCTGCCGAATGGCTCGAACCGCGAGGACACGTGTCCGAGTTATCGAGCGATGGAGGCGGGGATAAGGCAACGGAGCTAGGGAGGGACGGGAAGAGGAGGACAGGGGGGAAATTTGCAGGAGAGGAGGACCGAAGAGGTGATGCGCCGTTACGAGAGGGGATGAGTGAGATGAAACGGGGAGTGAGAGCAGTTGAGGAGGAGACGGAACGATAAAATCCTCTCAGTTGATAGTTATAATCTTGGACGTGCAGCATTTTTTGGACGTGAATGGTCCTTCATGTTATTATGCTGATGGTGCTTTCCCTGACTTTTCTAAAAAAGTGTTTGCATTACAAGTTTTCTTTCCATTGCTTCTTATTCAAGAGAAAAGTAGAGTTTGATCTCATTCTCCTATTGATACCCTGTGATTAGGTAAATTATGCGCAGATGTACGCTATATGTGTGTGCATGTATAATATGTAGCTATTGATTTACCAGTGCTAAGTGAGAAGGAAACACTTTCCTAATATGCAATGAATATTGTTTCATAATCACACTGACAGAAGCTAAATTAACTCACTATCCTGTCGGGGGGATAGGAAATAGTAGAACTTCATTTGTAGCGAACATGAAATTTAATTCTTCAGATGTTCAGTGAAATGTTAACACACGTGTAATCTCTCTAATCTCTCAATAACGACTGAGACTTTCCAAGACAGGATGATATTAATATGTTAAAAATCCCTTCTAATCAAAACAACGGCATAAATGCAATTATACTGAAGAACGGCAGTTAAAATTTCCGTGATTATAAAAAGGTTGAGGAACTGAAACTATACCGGTATAGTGGAGTAGTATTGCCAAGTAAGAAGTTGTAGCTTCAGTATATCAGGAATGGAAAATGTCAAGAATGACAGCATTGGTAATAAATAATAGAATCATAAAGTCTCCGTTTGTCATATATATTATTCACGAGCCTTTTTCTAAAAAATCCAGTGTGCCTCTGTCGACCCAAGCAATAAATTCCTTATGCGCAACATGGGTAAAAATAAGACAATAATTCTTTATCTTAAGAATTCACGAACAATAGTGTCACCATATATGTTGGCTCAATCGCTATTGGAGCCTTGGACATCTTACTTTTCTGTTTAATTACGTGATCTTATTTCCAACCAAAAGTCTAACAAAGAAATGAAACTGTTCGCAATGAAAAAAAAAACAATGAAATTTACTCTTAGTTTTTATTCTTTACAGATATACCTTCTTTTGTTAAGCCCCCTTAACTCTAATTGTTTATGCATCACAGTTTCATACCATTGAGATTATATTTTCATTATATGTTATCGTATTCAATATCATATTAATACTGGTTTTGCTTCTTCCAGTAGTAATATGATTGCAGAATACAAGGAGACGCCGAGAGTAAGAAATAAGCTATACCACTAAATGTACTGTCCAATCTCTTCAGAGATTTTGAATGAATGAGTAACTCAAAAGGAATTTGACTGGCAAGGGACTTATCGTAAAATAATAATTGAAGCAATAAAAGGCAATGCAGTGTAAAAAGGAGGGTGAGTGAATGCTAAATATATATTAATATTCTTTTCAAAATAACCTTAGGCGAAATGTTGCCTTTAACTCGTACTCCAAGGAGCGATAATAATCAATGATCAGTGGAAATGCAAAAAAAAACTGCTTACAGTTTTTTTTATCACTGGAACGAAAATTATGATAAACATTGTAATAAGGATAGAACGATATCAGACCCGAAAATAGAATAAACACAAACTGAGGAATATTATACATTCAATATGTCTGACGTTATGTGTAGGAGATTGTGGAGTTTAATATTAAATCGTGAATCAGAATGATTTTGACAGCAATATAATGGTCACTCGTTTGACCTTGAGAATGAACAGTTCATTGACTTTGGACTCGATATATTTATGAAGTGCAAAATGAACATATGCAACCAAGAGATGCGAATAAAATGACCTGATTTACATCATATGAGTAACATTCCTACTTGAATATTTTTCCATAAACTTACATTGAACATTGTAATAATTACTACTGGTAATGATATATCTCAGATAGTTTGCTTAATTATAGGTGGCCGTGACTCAGGTCACTTGTGCAAGAGGCAATTAATATGGTGTTTCTTACTCTCATATCCATACATGAATACAGAAATGAAATCAGTCTATAAAAGATATATCAGACATAAATTTAGAACATCAGCCATTTTGCGTTATATTCGTTTCAGTACGAAAAACTGGTTTCTACTGGCAACGCTTCATAGGTACACACACCGTTGCAAATCCTAGACCCAAATTTACACAGATTGGTATTTAATTTTAACGACAGCATTAAAACCATAGAAACACTTGCTGAACTTTTCAGTAGCAAATCAGTGCAGTTCTTTGTAGATATCACAACAGTTTAATTCATTTTTAATAGTTTGTAACCTGATTTTTGGAGAGTGCTGAATTGGTAATAATACTAGACATCATAGCAAAGGAACCCATTATTCCTTCTCTGCCTTTTTCTACCGAGAAACCAGCAACGACGTTTGTTTCCTTCCTGTCTCTCGGTGACGATTTGGGACACAACGCCACTTACGTTCGTCTGCTGCGGACCTCTGTCACTTGAATATGATCGCGAGCAATACTCGGTCACAATAATTTACAGGTGTTGCGAAGTATACAGTCTGACCAAAGTAACGAGCGCCAGGTGAAAGGGGTCACCCTCAGGCATGGAAGGTGAAACGGAAAGGGGAATATTGGTTGGCTTTGATTCTTGTAGGGGCAAAAGTAAATTCTGGTATGGGCATCCTGGTTAAAAGATGCCCTCTTCAAGATAATAGGTGCCTCATGGTGCTCCTTCCTCGGTAAAGTCAAGGTCGAGGTGATTATTGCTTGTTGTGGCTGTCACAAATAACAGAAAACGACAGACCTAAAACCTCAATTGTTGATTGACGATTGCCATGTATTAAAAAACCAAACAGTTCCAGTATCAGGTCATCCGACATATCGTTCATAAATTAGATGTCGATTTTCATGTCACCACCAGCCGTTTTCTCTTCATCCCAAGGCGTTCAGTACGGCTCTTATTGCGTCATTTTGTGGGAAAGGAAAAAGAAATAAAAATTTTTGCGGTACATCTCATTTTAATTACAAGAATTATGGAGAATGACCTTCATGATATCAATAAACATATTTGCATGTAGAAGAATAAGTGGCCAGAAATATGAAAGCAAACGTAAAGCCAGGAAAAATGAGAAAGAAATTGCTTTATCTGCAGCTAATCCACAGTTCTGCTTGAAAGGGGCCTGTGAATGTCACTGCCAGTATACTCAGCAAAGGAACAAGAAAAAAATGCCTTTTTCTTCATTGTAAAATTTATATATTTTTCTTCTTAGCAAAGCATTGCAGTAATGCGAATAGCAAAGGTAGGAATTTTTTCGTTAAGAGAATGCTTCTTAGTTTAAATAAAATGACATAAAAGGAAATGATGAAAGAGAAATGACACACACACACACACACAAACTGTACACACACACACACACACACACATATATATATATATAGATATAATATACATATATATATATTATATATATTTTTATATATATATATATATATATATATATATATAATCATATATTTTTTTTTTATTATATCCCAGGGTGAGTAAATTGGTATTAAAACGCTATTGAATAAATAAATGGCGTGTACAAGTAACAAAATTCATATTATATATATATATATATATATATATATATATATATATATATATATGTGTGTGTGTGTGTGTGTGTGTGTGTGTGTGTGTGTGTGTGTGTGTGTGTATTCACACACACACATATATATATATATATATATATATATATATATATATATATATATATATATATGTATGTGTGTATGTGTATGTATGTATGTTTGTACCCACATAAGTGTATAAATAATGTTTGTGCGAGGCGTGCGTGTGTGTGGTAGGAGTGCGTGCGTGTGGTAAAGCAACATGCTGCGAGCGCTTTGCCATTTTTATTGGAATTGTCGGGAAGTCTCTGCTAAAGATTTGTCGGCATGTCTCTTGTGAGGATATTGCCGTGTCATCCAGTATGAAAAAACAACATTGGCTGGATGCCAGTGTATCATCGTGCTTTGTTTGACAGCCGTTCACTCATCGACACAATTGCATCATAATGCAGCAGATGCTGGATTAAAGGATTAGTTTTAAAGGATTTATTTTCAAGGTAATCCTTTTATTGAAGTTAATTTGATAACCATGGACAGAGTATGAGTAGGAATTTCAATGGCAGCTATTGTTCGTGTTTTGATGTAAGATGTGATGGGAGAAGAATATCCTTTTTGCATCGGAGTATTACTCAGATGTTTGACTTTATTCGTCTTATCACCGAAGATCACTTTTTGATTCGAATTAATCTGAACTGTTGATATTAAAGTTAGAATAAATATGTACATAAATAAATGGACAGCTGTTCACAAACATGTGAAGGTACATATATATTTATTTGTATGCTTCATTCTCTTCACTCATTTAGTTCAATAGATTTTTAAGAATTTTCTTTATGAATACTATATATATATATATATATATATATATATATATATATATATATATATATATATATATATATATATATGTATATATATTATTCCCATGGAAGGTGGCGCGCCAGGCGTTCCTCCTTCAATTGTAGCCAGTGGCGGGTTCGTTTAGGTAAAACCATTTTGTGGGTCTGACGGACTTTAGTTGCAGGCCTCAATTTAAACATCCATAACCATCGAAGTTTCGGTTCTTGGCAATTTTTGGGGGATAAGATTTGCTAGTTCCATTTTCTTTTCGTTCCTGCTTCCAACGTTTCGCAGTTGTATTACTAAAGACGCCAGATTCACTTTAGATCAGCAAATAAGCAGTGGACTTCACTGAAATTGGTGGAGATCGATCCTTGGACCTTCTATTGGCGATGCGAACTTCCTTCCTGGTGGCTCACAAAAACCAGATGGATGGATTTGAAATTTGTCGAGGCGGAGAGAACAGGTTATTGGATGCTTGAAGTTATTCATTTTTCGTGCGAAATTGAACGTGCTTTCTGAAAGTTGCCGAGGGACCTCGTCGTTGGTATTTGTTTTCTCTTTTAATGAACAGGTTATTGTTGAAGATTTCTTTCATGGTTCTCATTTCCTGTCTGTCGTGTTTCAATAAAATACCGCCTTTATTCAGATTTCAGAACATTAGTGTCTCTTCTGCAAATCGGTTTTTCCATTCACTGAACTGCATTCGAAAATTAGTAGTTCACGGCATGCAAGTCTTAATCCTTTGTTGGGCATTACCTGGGGTTTTATGCTTTTACGGAAAAGTACTGAGAAAACAATACATTCCGTTTCAAAAAACGGAAAGCATTCATTGAATATACATATCATGTGCTTTTAGAACTAGAAGGTTTATCTACTCACTGCCTACTTCGACTTTTTCTGTCATAATTTTTTGTTCATCTTAGTGTTGTATATTTTATTTGTATGCCTGGTCTAGTTTTTATGTTTCTAACCTATTATGTGTGTGGGCGATCTAGATTCTAAGAATCGGTCTAATGATACTTTATGTACTCAGCTGTCTTTGAACCCTTAAGATTTTCTTAAAGTTTTAATAAATGCAAAACTGATTCGCGGATCTCCCAAACAAGCATATTTTTTGTAACAAAACTTCACGATTATATTAAGATCTTATTCTCCTCTGAGGCGATTACTATGACATTAATTAACAAAATAGCTATGAGGGAGAGGTAATCTCGCCATTTCTTGTTGGATGTAGCCTCGCACCTCTTGATTATATTATGAAGTAAAGTATTACAGGCGATACCACACTAGAATGAAAATGGGAAAGCATTTATTTATACATTATATAGGTAGGACAGAGATATTCTGGAAAAAATCAAACGGACTAAATTGTTAAGTATGGACAAACCAATTTCTTGCAAATTATTGACATCTTGCAAATTCATTATTAGGGTAGGTAATCGAATATAATAGCTATAAGGTAGAGGTGTGAGGCGTGCTCTGCCAACCGGTGAAGATGGGTGTTTATTTGAACTCAAGTCACGAGGAAAGCCCTGATGCGCTAACCGTTACAATGCACAATATTGACCACGAGAGATCTCGTATTGGAAGGGTAACGTTCCTCCTTCAATTGTAGCCAGTGACGGGTTCGTTTAGAGTAAAACCATGTTGTGGGTCTGACTGACTCTAGTTACAGGCTTCAACTGAAACATCCATAACCATCAGACGTCTGTGAATTTGTTCCTCGCTGTATCCTTGGAAAAGCCGTGGCTTTGGCTTGAAATATAGACGTTCGCTTCATTTGGAATGTTTGAATGCCATGTAGAAACTTAAATATGTTCATTTCCTTACAAGATAGAAATATGCTGTTTTCCTTGTAAGATATTTTTTGGACAAATAATGTTCCTGCTGTGGTGGTTCCTGTAATTTCTGCACGTTTTAGTCATTGTTTTACGGCGTTATCAAGGGTAACGTTTTGGAAAACCGTAGAGATTTTTGTAATATTTGTGCAATAAAATTCTTCTATCTACACCTTCCTTCAGTGTCAAAAGTAATTTTTTTTTTAACTATTTCAACCACCGCTGCTGCTTGACTTGATATACAGTGGTAAATCAAGTTTTGTGCTTAAGGCAGGTTAATTGTTTTGATTTTGTAGTTTCAATGTTTATTATGTTGCAGAATTTTGGACGTTGTCATTTATGACGGTAACTTCACATTGTTATTTCCTTTAGTCTTTTTTTTTTTAAATAAATATATCCGCTAGATACCATCTAGTTTCAATGAGGTCTTGTAAAATATACACATATAATATATAAATATGTACATTTTTACATTACAATTCATGCACGAAAAATACAATGAACAAATGCTTGTTACTATTGTTTTGAACTCTTTGTGCTGTGGTCATATGGCTCAACTTCCGAACTGAATGACGGATGTTCGATACCCGAACCGAACTGGACGATGAGGGAAGTCGTGGGCATGTTCCCAAAAGTCGAGTGTCTGTAGACTCAAGCAACGAAATATATACCTAGTTATTAGTAGACTGTAGTGGATCTAGTCGACTTTTGTGGGTTGCAGTTAAGTGGATAGGAAGAGAAAGAGAGTGAAAAGGAAAGAGAAAAAAAACAGATGTGTGTTCGTGATGTAAGCCATCAAATCGAAAGGTCCTCGACGAGGTAATCCTCATCCCGCCAGGTGAAAGCATTCATATGATATATTCTCTCTCTCTCTCTCTCTCTCTCTCTCTCTCTCTCTCAATGAGTACTTTACAGTCCCCTGCAAGTTCTTGTCACCCCAGACTAAGTTAATTTATTGTATTATTGCAACAATACATTTATAATTTATGCCCTTGTCGGATACAAGTCTCCTTTCATCGAAGACAATACTTAATTTATTACCAGCGTTGCATACATTGTGAAGATGAATGTTGCGAATTAGCGCTTATTCGTAGTTTACGGCTTGCCGCTGTTTCTATGATTTACACAGCCTTTGATGTTGTTAAAGCCTCTTATATACTTGGACATTTAAGTCGAGAAATGGAATGTCTCTGAAGCTGTCTTATAATATCCAGAAGATGTGACAATATCTTTCTTGGGTTCTTGGCATACTCTGTGAATTACACACACACACACACACACACACACGAGCAGCAGCGTAGTATGTAGCGCTACTTAGTCTTTGATGTCAGGGTGACGTCCATGAATTCCGTAAAGTAGCTGTGTTTATTACTTTCTTGCAGTCATATGTTAATGGCGTTGCCTGAGCTGTTTGCCTCGACAACAGGATTTAGTTGCTTGTAATATTTAAATATAGTTACACAAGCCCCAATGGCCCGTTTATTTGTGTGTTGTCTACAAGCTGATGAAAAACGCAGTTTATTTAAAAAAGAAAGACTGTCTGAGTGTGATTATTGATCATGAATGAAATAGTGTCAAGTTTAGTCCTTTACATATTTTGATTAGTTACCATTTTTAGAATTCAGTGACGAAGAGGCCAGTTGTACCCAGAATTGAAAGGCTGTTCTTTTAAGCATTGCTTGAGGTTCATATAAATGAATCTATCTGTCTGTATACGTATATATATATATATATATATATATATATATATATATATATATATAATATATGTATATATATATCTATATATATATATATATATGAATGTATGTATGTATGTGGTATGTAGTATGTATGTATGTATGTAGGTATGTATGTATATATATCTATATATACATACATACATACATACTATACATACATACATACCCAAATTTTAAAAAAACCAAAAAAAAATTTATAATATCTATATATATATATAATTATATATATATATATATATAGTATATATATATATACACCGCTGAATATTTGTAACAGGTTCATCTTAGTCCTACAGTAAAATGAATCCATAGATAGTCTTGTTTTGAGGTCAACACCCAAACTCTTATTGTGTGTGTATGTTTTTACTTGAGATGTTTAAAGCTAGCCTTGTTAATTTACATTGAAAGTTTCGTTCGTGTCTTCCGTACCTGATGGCCGAAGATTTAATGGTAATAGAACTGAGTCCTTTACAAATGCAGATTGGAAAGTTTGTGGGTACGTTTTCCGTGAATCGTAAATTTTTACTGGTAACTCAATACCTAGTTGGTATACACATGCTTCGTTTTATCGGGATTTGTTCATTTATTGACCATTGATAAAAGGTTGTATTACAAGACGGCTTAGTGCTTCTGAAGTTAGATTTTGAAAATTCTCAGTGTGCTCCAGTATCATTTGAGATGACCGTACTTGAACCGCTAATTCCTTATGGAGTTAAAACGCTAGCATTCCAGATACGCAGTATTGACTTGGAAAACATATCCTTTGGAACCATACGCAAACATTCCTCGTTCCGGGAACAGATTTATTCGTTACAGAATGACAATAAGATTTCAATTGATGGTCTGCCTGAACGCATGGCGTCTTTGCAAACAAGCAGTTGCTCCAGTCGAACGTTGCCTCTGAGAGAGGTTTTTATTGACCCGGTAACTGACATCTGTCTTTCTGTGGCGACCCTGATGTTTGTTGTCTTCATTTTATTGCTCTTGTAAGATGCTTTCATTCTTAAAATCGACATTTGTATGTTTTTAAATCAGTCGGATGGAAAGTGTGGAAAATTGAAACTGAGTATAGGAATAAGATGTTTCCGGATGAATGGGTCGGCTTCTTAGTGATGTAAGATTTTAGACGTTATTGTTTATGAAATACTTCTTTTATTTTTTATCTAATTATATTTGTCTCACTTTCACTATTTTACGAATTATTTTGCCCTAAAAAATGTAAATATATAGTGATATTCTCTCTCTCTCTCTCTCTCTCTCTCTCTCTCTCTGTGCGACTTCAACATCAACCTCTTCAGCATTTTATTACCTATCAGCACTTATCTTTTGGGGGTCCTGGTTCAACATACGTGTCTAGATGACTGGCCCTTTAGGCCATCGTAAGCTGGGGTGGGGAAGGGGCCATCAGAAACGCCGACCCGTCACTCCGAAGCCTCCAGGCAACGCTCAAAGAACGAGTGTCTTCATCCTGACAGGAACATATCATCTTTAAAGTCTCCCCCAAGTGGGTCGCTGCGTCCTCTTCTCTTTTCCTTCTTTATTTCTTTGACTTTCTATCTTCAGTGCTGATATTGTGCGTTGTTCATTAATGCGTCTGCCTGTAGTTTATACATAATTTAACGGTTTTCATAAATATCGAAATGGTATTGGAAGCTTTTTTTTTGTAGGTTAGTGAAGCATGTATGTCACAAAGCAATTTATATGCTCTCATATGCATAGATTTTATATTTGTATATATATATATATTTATATATATACTAATATATATATTATCTATATATATATATGTATATATAATCCTATTATAATACCCAGCAATTATACCGACACCACCGAAAGATAGTTCATTTGTTTATGACGTTGTCAGTTAGAAAGCGATTAGCATCTAAATGTATGACTAATTTCTATAGGTAAATGTGTCTTTTTAATACTTTTATTATTTCATATGTTTGGTATGCGGTAATAAAAGTAATAGTAAAATGGGATGGGTGCTTTTATATTATATCTTCAGCTTCCTGTCAAGAAAAGTTCTCTGAGAACTACCGGAAAGAGTATAGTTATTATCACAGTACTACTGATAATACTGTGTAAATATAATTGGCGATCACTTTGTATTGTAACTATTTTGTCATTCGTATTTATACTTTCGCAATTATTTACGTGTTTTTACTACTAAATAATTAGTCTGGCTAGTTATTATACATTATCACGAGGTTAACTGATTGCTGAGAAAAGTATTAAGCCTGTTTAGTACCTTGCCTGTTAAAAAAAAGAGTAAAAGGCAGTACAATACCATTTTTAATAATTTGTTGAGATAAATGTGGATTCGGTTTTCTTTGTATTCCGATTTATTCATTGAGTTTGTATCTCGTGCCTTGTTGCGTTGTCTTTCCAGGAGTAAATAAAATATGAACATGCTGAAAACTGACTTGAGCTCTAAGCCCATCTCAGATTATTCGTTTTACTTAGATGAATTAAACAAATATATTTCATTGCTGCATATGCTTTGTCGTATATTTTACCATTTTTTCACTCCTGTAATATGTTTTTTTTTTCGGTCAGTCTTTCAATTAAAAAGATATAGTCACTATTTTTTCGCATTCGTTTTTAGTTTGTCATGCCTAATAAATAGACTCCTTTCTAACTTTTGTTGTGTATTATATGCTGGCAAAACATATCAGGGTTGAGAGCTAAATCGTGTCCTGGGTCCTTGTAAATATTGTACTTGAAAGGGTTTGGGATTAAAAGTTGATGAAATTACTGGGAAAGGGAGCAATGCCCTGACCTGCTTATGCTCACTTCTACATAATAATAGTCACTGTGACACAATAGTAGTATAATTTTATATTGTTGTTCACTGGTAATATGGAATGGAATTTTCCTCAAGTAACTGATGTGTTAAAAACTAGACAAAGTTGGTTTATCCTATTTTGATATGAACACTGAGGCCAACCCGTCTTAAGGCCGCCACTAACGTTCAGTTTTACCTGTCCAATGCCTGCACAGTCGGACTGTGCAGGCAAAACTGAACCCACTAACGTTCAGTTTTGCCTGCCTTGAGCGTTAGTGGCAGCCTTTGCATGGCTCTCAAAAAGAGAAAAGAACGGACGAGGAAGGATTTAAAATCCCTGGTTTGTACCGTAGTCGACTGATCACCATCTTCAGGTCAGGGGAGCTTGGCACATAACAAGAGAAGTAGTGGCCGAACATAACTATTTTCTCCAACAAAATATTCATGTTTAATGCACTGTAAAAGGTAAAGAAGATAGCTTTGGAAAAATTCTTTACAAATATGTAGTATTTTTCATGAAAATTAAGAGTAATTTATTTAATACATGAAAATTGTATGTGTGAGTTTTGAGTACGCTTGTGTCTTTGACGGAGAATCTGAAGCAAATTTAATATGTTGGACGTGGCCCGTAATTCTCTTCTAAGAAAATTAGAACAATTTCACAGTATGTGTAATGTTTGGTTGTATATTGTTTATTGTTGCAGGCTTTCTAAATCTACTTTTGCACTGGTAACGTAGAGCTGAAATTTGCCTTTTAAAGACGAGCAATTAACGGAAATTGAAGTGACTTATGATTTTTTTTTTCGTAAACTAACGCTATTTTTTGCTTTCGTTTCAGGTACGTTAAATGGACGTATATGGAGCAGGCAAGTCTCTATAACGGTTCGACTGTATATTAATATTTACAAAAACAGTTTTAACTGCTTACAAAGATTTAACTTGCGAATGACTTGATATTGTATGCATCGCCTCACAATCGGACCCATCAACGCGCTCAACTGTAGCGCGTTTCCGTACTTCGAGTTCGCCTTGTTTAATACAGCTTTTCCTTCAGAATAATAAGTGAATAAATGGGAAACGAAGGGGAAATAAGGCATCCACCTCCAGAAATGTTGGTGCATTTTGGGTTACACCCTAATTTATATTCTCTGGGTGCAGTATATATCTCGGTAAAATACTTGCATAATATTTTGGGAATGTAACTAATGATTTTATTCTTCTTTATAGAAGTGAATTTACGTTGAATTATTCTTGTGCGTGCTGCTAGGCTTGACTGAGCTAATATTTTGGTTATGTAACTAATGTGTTTTCTCTTATCTGGAGAAAAGTATTTACGTTGACTCATTCTTCTGTGCTGTTAGCTCTGATGATGTAAGATGGTAATTTATGGACTTTGGAGAGTTTATGGCATTTTGCAGTTAAATTCACAGGTACCATATGCAGATTAAATTTTGAAATGTATTAGAAGGCCATTTGTTAGTGTTATTAAGTGATTTGAATAATTTGTTCAGCTGAATCAAAAGAGTTTATGAGACATTTTGGTAGATATCATGTCTTAGAAAAGGAATAACTTTATGTATATGCTACCTAAGTGTATCGTACTCTCGCCCGTGAATATGACTGAAAAATACAATTTTAGTCGCTTGTGGGAGATGGAAGGTTGTATGGAGGATGTTGATATAAAGACTTGTTATAATTTTTTTATTGCTTCAAAAAGTGAGAGTATATATGTACATGTATGTATAAATATATATTTATCTGTCTGTATGTATGTGTATATCCTATATATATATATAATATATATATATATATATGATATATGTATATATATATATATATATATATTATATATATAAATAAACTATATAATATAATATATATATATTGTTATGTATGTGTTCGCCTATGTATGTCAGTCTGTATGTATGTATGGGAGTGTATGTATGTACTGATGTAGAAGCAGAGCAAACATATAAAACTTAATCGTATTTAGTTTAATCTTTCGTTCTTTCTAAGCGTCCAGTTTAGTTCTTTTCTCATTTTCCAAACGAAGAATATGTAGCCAGAAAGAATGATTATTACCGTCTTTCTTTTATGCCTGTAAATTTGGATTTAAATTTGGATTAATGCTAGTATCTGAGATTAGAAATTATGTTGGGTCTGTCAGATGTTAATTAATGCTTTATTGAAGAACTGTATTACATATTGTGCTTTTTGTTCTTGTTTTGTACATCCATGTCTTTGAATTATGAAGGTCAGCGTATCCTTATATTGTACAGTAATAATAGGATCTAAAATTTTGCGCTAGTGTCGTAGTGCTTAATATAGTGATTTCGTCATTGTTCGTGATGGGCTATAATGCATATCTGTTATATCCATTTTCTCTCCTTTCTTATGTAGTCAACCATATCGTGGTTGATAATTTGTTTATCAAGTTAACTCTTTTTATATGTTTGCTCTTTGATAGTCAATGACCTTCGGTATTGGCATTTTGCTGACTACTCTGTATGATTATCTCGTGTTGACCTTTGACCTTATTCGGTTGCGATTTACTCATAGTGATATTATTATCACGTTGCTTATATTAGTGTGGCCACTATTTCACTGCCTCAGCATAGAGAACCGATTTCCATTGGTGGACGAAACAGGTTTTTGTTTTCAGAGAGATAAGAAACAATTTTCCAATATGAATGAGTTTTACACTTGGATGATGTCTGCAGTTATCAGTGCATTTTCTGTATTGAGAGTGGGGAGTGGGTTAGTTCAGAAGGTAATTTTCTTGTCATGGGTCTTTAATTATTAATTGAATGCAGTGGAGTAGTTATGTACAAAGATTAAATAGAAAAGTAAAATCAAAGAGAGAGTAGGGGGTCGGTGATGGGGGAGGGGAGCGCGCCGATACTCACTTATTTACTTTGCTTGAAAGTATCTAGAAGTTAACTTTTGACGTCTTGTTCGATTTTCTATATTGTTGAAATTGTCTTGTGTATATTTCTCATGGTAACCTCGACAAATCAATCAATGAGTGTATGTAGTCAAGCAAGAATAGTAAAATCGCCTATTAAGCAAGCCATACACGCAAAGGACTGACAAGTTGATTTTACCGAGATTGGCATGAACCGGCCAATCTTTATCGTGTATGGGGGTCAGTCTAGCCAAGACTGGCATTATCCCCCGCCAGTCTGTGGTGTGTGTGTGAGGATGGACTAGTAGGACAGCGGGGTGACCATCGATTTTGACACGTATTTCAGTAATCTGCAGTTTTGCCTGTTGCGCGTCGCGGTAGTAACCTTCAGTTTTGCCCTGCGTACTATATGTGCCCAAATTGTGGTATTTCAATTTATTGCTCTTTACAGCAGATCAAGAATCGTTGCTAGGAACCTTAATGTTGCAATTAACCTTTCCTCAGGAGGTATAGACTTCCTCACTACTGTATCTTTCTTTTGTTATTTTTGGAGACATAAGAAATAAAATGTCTCCGAAGACATCATCAGTCATTCTTAAACAATTTCTATAATCTTCAGGGTTATTTTTCTTTAATTGTTCATTAAGTCATATGATAAAACCTCTCTTAGTCATGGTTTCACCTATACTTTACGATTTTTCTTGCATATTTCATGCTCGTATTCGTCTTGCACGAGTGCTATTATCATTATTGCACTTATCTTCCTTTTCCTTGGTGTCGCGATTTAAAAACACTCGCTATATCAGGACACTACAGGACTCAAAGGAACACGGCCACTGCATATTAACTCTGCCCTCTCAAAATATGTGTAGAGCAAGTCATCTGCGTGTATGGGCAATACCCAGCTTTAGAAATTTTGCTCTCTCTCTCTCTCTCTCTCTCTCTCTCTCTCTCTCTCTCTCTCTATGGTATAATTACTCAGGATTTGGGCTCTGGCCAATGTTTCGTGCTGAAAAAAAAGTACACCGCGTGCACTTAGCATTACATAAGAATATAATAAGATAAATATTCTATAAGGGTAAATATTTTTTTTTTGAAATCCCCTTAATAACTTCATTTTTATATATTCCAAAGTTGTGAGGCTCATTGGCCCCCTCACGAAACGCGTTAGTCCTCTGTTGCACTGTTCCATAAACACATTTGATATCTTAAACATTCATTGAAAGAAGATGCATAACTCATGTTTATGGCCAGCCATCAATTGTCTCCTTTCGCAGTTTTTCTCTCTGTCGTCACAGTCTTCGTTTAGAAATGAGAGAGAGAGAGAGAGAGAGAGAGAGAGAGAGAGAGAGAGATTGATAATTTTGTTTGTAAACCACTCATATTGCCATTGGTGAAAGTAAGGTTCGTTCGAAAAACAAGCTAAAAAAATAAATAAAAATCATTTGTTCTGTCGGGGACACGTAAATACCAAAAAAACAAGTGAATGGGTGAGTTGTGTTATATTATCTGTTGCCAAACTTTTTTTACACTGTAAATCTCTCTCTCTCTCTCTCTCTCTGTGTGTGTGTGTGTGTGTGTGTGTGTGTGTGTGTGTGTGTGTGTGTGTGTGTGTGTCAGAGCGCACGCTATGATAATTAACTCTGTCGAGCAACATACTCTTGGCGTATCTAATATGAAGCTATTTTCACTAAAATGGCTTTCAATGGTAAGTTTATATCCTAGAAATAACTTTTTTTATATATACTAAGGACAAATTTAGCAAAGCATTCATTCATAAGGAGTCAAGTTTTCAAATCCAGTTAACTTATGAGTGTCTATAATTCACTGTATTATAAAACTGTTTGGGATTATTATCATTGAGGTCAACTTTATTCCTTGTTAAGGCACAGCAGCATCAACACAAGAGTCTGTTTTAGAGGCATCTTCATTATCATTAGTAGCATCATCCTCTCCACATTCCACCAGATCAGAATCATCAATATCATAATGAGATTCTGAATCGGAAGCAAGCAATATTTCCTCTATTACTTAGAGCGAAATATATCTATGTATGTATCTGTGTTTGCATGTATGGATATCTGTATGTATATATACATACATATGTATATATATTTATGTATATATACTGTGCATAACAATATATACATATATTGATGTATATAGTATATATAGATATTTACATATATATATACATATATAATTTATATTTATATATACTCCATTACACACATATACAGTATATATATGTGTATATATACACATATTTATATTTAATATATATATATGTATATATATATGCATATATATAATGAATATACATATACATACATACATACATACATACATACATACCAACTGGCACGAGGCGGTAGGAGCCAGCCTTAATCGGACGGAAAGGAAATTAGAGTAAATGTCTGATATATCATGTTGGGCAGGAAGACTCACTTATGTTTACCGGAGGAACAATGATGTTTCATAATATAAATATTCATTTTGTTTTGTTAATGTTTTTCATTGTAAATTCCAGATAAGGCTACAATGAAACGTAAAAACAACTTCCCTCTGTTCATAGGTTCATAGATCATGAAAATGCTAAGCTCACTTTATCCAGTGAATGCAATAATGACAATGAAATCTTTTAAATTATATATATATATATATATATATCATATATATATATATATATACTTATAAATATTGTAAATATATATATACATACTTTTTTTCTAAGCACTAATGAAGGATTATCATATGTGTAAACAAATTACCAACTCTATCACTAATGATTTTGATCACCCCTCCCATTGGACACATGTAGCTGTGAATTCCTAGCCTCCATCGGTTTGGATGTTTATGCCTACTGTCTCCAAGAATGTATATTGTGATTTTCATCTTTATGTATCAGCTCTTCTTCAATGGCTTAGAAAAATAAGGCGAAACCGGTCAGTATTTACACCCAGTATCCATTTTTTGTCAACTCTGGTGATTTGTGATACACAAACCACGTGTTAATGTTGTTGTAATTGTGTATATATACATACATACATACATATATATATATATATATATATATATATATATATATATATATATAGATATATATATATAGAAATATATATATATATATATATATATGATATATATATATCTATATATATATATATCTATATATATATCTATATTATATATATATATATAAATGTATGTATCCATACATACATAATATTATATATACACATATATATATGATTATAATACATTAACACGTGGTTTGAGTATCACACATCGTCAGAGTTGAATAAAAAAAATAGGAGACTGGATGTAGGTACTGACCGGTTACTACCTTCTTTTTCTAAGCCACTGAAGAAGAGCTGATACGCAGATAGTTTGAGAAAAAGTTATAACTAATGAATTTATATCTTTTCAACTGTCACTTCGTGTTATTTTCATGAATAGTTATGAAATCAATTTCCGTTTAGTTAATTATTATACCTTAGTGATTATTGCTGCCCAGTGATTTCATATATTTTTCTGCTCATTTTATATGATTCCATTAGTTGTCTTCATACAAGTTCAGGTGTTCATTTGTGTATTTGATCCCTCATGCGTTTAGTTTTTATTTATTGGGTTCAGTTTGTTTTAGGTTATTACTGTGCTGAAGGAACACATTCCATTGGTAATTGCATGGGTTACAGGAAATTTAGGAAATAAAGAGCGTTTTAAGTCCTCGTGGTTCGTTTTTTGTTTCGAAAAGGCTGTCTGACCCTCATATCAAGATTCTTACAATTTAGTTAATAATTATGTCACTGTTTAGTTATCCTGTGCATTGGACTCCACCGGGATGGTAGTTTATTGCTAAACGCACAAGATAATGTTGACAAGAATTTATAACCTTTACTTTTGTTTTATTTTTTTACGAAAGGAAAAGTAGAGGGGCAGAATTAAATGTATGACTCTCCTAAAGTGTTTGGAAACGATAGAAAATCCTAGGTAATCTAGATTCGCCTAGGTAAGTAAAATGAAATAACCAAAGAGAAATCGTGTAGGATTAGATATCTCTCGTTCGTATGACGAAAACAGGCAAGGCGACTCTTTCTTTCCCTGCCATAGTGGCTGGATATTCAAAACAGTACACGGGGCTTCGTGCTCTCTTCTTTTCTTAAATGTCACATTGATTATTAGATTGCCTTAGCAATCAAGTAAAGATTAGTTCAAGCTGTTTTCGTGTCCATTCGAGCTACTCTTATTTCTGCCAAAATCATTCGTTTGTTCACCTCGGCAAAGGGCTTTGTCCATAACTTCTGAGGATGTCTTTCTTGATCTTCTTAAGACTAATGTACGCCAATGGATTTTACTTCCTGCGATGTTTGTCTCATGTCGTCATTTCAGTCTTAATTTTACATGTTCGTGAATGTTTTTGGAGGATTGTGCCTAAAGTTTCGTTCATTACAGAATTGTTTTCAATTCTGTCTGTTTACTACTTGTTCTTGAGGGCTCTGAAGCGATGATGATAATTAACAACTTTAAATCAACTAAGATTGCAAATTTAGCATATAAAAAGTAACCACATTAGCAGGAATCTGAGTTGATTTGTAGACATCATTGGCGGACGAGCCATCATTCTCATCAAGCTTCTAAAGCTTGTGAAGCTGGTCATACAAGCACTAATAAAGTAGGGCGATAAACAGTCATCATCATCATCATGCTGTTGCCATCAAATCTAGGTCATTGTTTTTTATTCCTTATTTGTACCTTGATGGTTAACGCGTTGCTGCTGAATAGTCAAGTCAGCATCCGTCGGCCCCTTGCATATATGTATATGAAGCTACCAATAATACCCGCGGTGGTCTGAAAGGGTTTGTTTTGTTCCTTGGGGGCGGATATACCTGCGCAGCGGAGCGAGACCAGAAACTAGTTAAGTCTGTGCCCTGTATGTGTGTGTGTGTGTGTATGTAGGTGCGTGTGCTCGCATGCCTCTAGGTGTGGGAGGCCGGGATAGATGGGTGCGGCCTCGGCGATATTGCAACTCCTCCGCACTCACTTATTCTGCAAAAACCCTGCGTTTAAATATGTTTTTTTTTTTTCTTCTGCGATATATTCTGTGGAATTGTTGAGGTCAGGACGTGATCAAGAAGTGGGATTTGTGTGTGCATGTATATATATATATATATATATATATATATATATATATATATATATATATATATATATATATATATATATGTATATATATATACATAGTATATACATATATGTGTGTATGTAAGTACGTGCGTGTGTGGGCGCGCTCATGTATTGGCCTTATTATGAAAATTCATTATTAAATAATAAAACAAATTAAAGAATGGAGAGAGAGAGAGAGAGAGAGAGAGAGAGAGAGAGAGAGAGAGAGAGAGAGAGAGAAGAAGCAATTATACCTGACATTAAAACAAAATTAAAGCTCCACACAGACACAGAAAAACTTGAGACTTACTTGAGTAAAACAATAAATCCGGCCATATCTGATTAACTAGGAAAATTTCACATATGAATTTTTACCTGAACATTTTAAATTTCATGACCACACCAACATAATGTTATGCCCAAGGGGAAAAGAAAAATTCGTGATGAAATAAAACAAAGTTGGCCAAGAGTCATTCGCCTGAAATTGCGTCACAACGCAGTCGCAAGAGAGTTGAACTATTTCCTCAAATCATCATCTACAGAAAACTGAATTTATAGGGCTTACAGTCACAACCATCTCGAAATAAATGAAACACATACAACAACAGTAAGTACAGTTTAAATAATTAACAATTCGTAGCTATCAAGACCCGTACAGTAATAAAAAAATTTGTTTGGATACTTCTCGTTCAACAGTACTTCATAAGGGCCATACTCAACATTCGTATGGTTCCTAAAATAAGCCGTTTTCATTTCGAGAAGAAAAATACTCCCAACGTTTTACGGTTGCCCTTGGAATGAAAACGCCTGCTTTCTAAACTGTTCCAAGATTTTTTTTTAGATGATAAGGGCAATTTTACATGTTAGATTAGTTTTGATAAAACATTTGAATAACATATTAGTTCTTATAATTCTTATAATGTAAAAATTAGGATTGAATACTAATTTTGAACACTTCATTCCACGGATTTTAACTCAACATAGGTTTTTAAAAGCCGGATAATAGTTATATTTCCAAAATTAGCTGGAAAGCACTGAGGGAATAATAAAGGACATACATTTAAATACCCACGTGAACCAAAAAAAAAAAATGGCAGATAAAGATACTCGTAAAATGTTCAACTCTTACTAACAGATCATCAGAGCCTTCAGTAAACATTATTTATTGAAATGGTCCTGTCAACGTGGTTTATTCGCAGGGAGTAACCTTACTTTATGATGCAACAATGCCTGTCATATGCCTCTACTGTAAACCTCGGCAGAAAGTTGTTCTCTGTCAATCTAGTCGCTTAACAAATTTGATACAATGCACAATTATAGGCCCAATTACTTTACTATCTGCGAACCTAAACGAAGTAAGCAAGACAACTAGATTATTGAAGAAATTTCAAGACCACCTACGTCAACTGGTTCGGGTCACTCTAGCGTATTTAATTGTTGGATAAAGATAACCGTTAACAGATTTGATTTTTTAGGTGAGAATTATTGATCATTTTCCCAACAGTAAATAGCTGAGCTATTCAAATATACGAACAGTTACCTCAGTGAGCTGATACTGCAGCCTCTCTCTTTGAATTCATTCAGTTTCAAAGGCAGTAACACTTCTAATAGAAAATCAACGCCGGTAATGTCTGTGACGGAAACAGACAACATTCACTGAAAATTATGTAATCAGAACGCGACACTGAATAAACGGAAAAATCAACATTCATATCTAAGTGCAACTGTCTGTATATGTAAAGTTATGCTCTATATATATATATATATATATATATATATATATATATATATATATATATATATATATATATATATATATCTATATATATATATATATATATATATATATATATATATATATATATGACTGGTAAAAATGCTGTTTTGTTACACAGATTTTCCATCTAATAAAAGGAGCCCATAAAAACGCCAAAATATAGAGGGAAAAATACTGCTGTCTCTCTTTTCAGGTAGATGAATAGAGTTAAAAGTTCACACCTTTTCTGTAACTTTTCTCATTCATCTACCTGAAGAGAGAGACAGCAGTCTCTGAAATATAGTATTTTCTCTCTATATTTTGGCGTTTTTATGACCTCCTTTTATTAGATATATATATATATATATATATATATATATATATATATATATATATATATCACACTTGTATATTTGTATCTGGTTACATATATATCTTTGTATGTTTGCGTGTATAATATTTATGTATTTAATGCTAATTTCTTTTGTCTGTGAGTGGGGATTCTAATAGAGTTGATGGGGTCATCTTAATGACGGGGAGTGTTAACACAGATGAGCTCTATCAGAGAACTCGGTGTTGCGTTAAATGTGGTTATGTAACGTAACCAAACTCGATAATAGGATCAGATACCATTACCTGCTGTCTTCCTTTTATGCTAGATCGATAGAGAATTTATTTTTTTTATCTATTTTTTTAGGACAATGGATTCGTTTAGTCCAAGTAAATTTTACGCTGCTAACTCGAAATTCAACCTAGTAGTTCCACGCATACTTTATCAGTATTATTCCGATTTTTATGTTGAATCTTATGGGCACTTTTACCAGATGTGTATGTAATTCAACACTGTTTGTTTTTTTTGTTTCCCCATATTCTTATTTCTTTATATTTTCGTCTCTCCGTTTTAAATCCATCAGAACCTTTGAATGTTTGCCCTACTTCCTTAGGTATGAAACAAAAATGGCTTTAGAATAACTGTCATATGAGAAAACCATTTAGGTTTTTCGTAATATTTTACAATAGATAAGATTGTTTTCTGATTTTACGGGACTTGGAAGGTCTTTGAATTCTGTAACTGGAAGAGGAGACACCTGCAGAGTAAAGGATGGAAGTAAATTCAAGGAAATCTTGGATAAGATTGTATTACAAGAATTTATAAAGGGAAGAGAATTGAGACTTCATGAAGTTTTGGGAGAAAATATTTAGGTTCAAGTTTATGCCCTGAAGATTCCTGAATGGCGTGAATGGTGTCGAAAAAAGCATATACTTTGAATGTGAAAAAAATATATATGAATGAGGAATGTTGAGCAGTGTGAGATTATCTGTGATGCCAGGGATACTATGTAGCTGGTTAGAAATCAAAATCCTTGCATCTGTAGATGTTGATAAGAATGGCATTGATGAAAGAGTTTGGCGGAAGAGTGAAGATATTAACAGAAGGTATTAACAGACTTAAAATATCAGGCCTTATAAATTGGAATGGACATTGGCAATGATGGTTTAGAGACCAAACAGGAAATTAGAATTTTTAGTTTTCTGAAAAGAAAACTATTGTACCTTTGTCTGTCCATCCGCACTTTTTTCTGCCCACCCTCAGATCTTAAAAACTACCGAAGCTAGAGGGCTGCAAATTGGTATGTTGATCATCCACCCACCAATTCATCAAAATACCAAATTGCAGCCATCTAGCGTCTGGCAACGATATAGGCCAGTCCACCATTTTTACTTGTTAGAGGTGCATCTAGAATTATAGATAGAGGAGGAAGAAAATGAAATATTCTAGCTTGCTTTATAACTAACACTTTATAGCTTGTAAAAACTTTTGAGAAATTGAAAATATTAAATGTTTTTAAATATGGAGAGAAGGGTTGCTGAAAATGATAGAAGGGAAGAAGTGTAGGCCAAAAATTAGGTGAAGAAGAGGAGTTGCTGAGCGACGAAGCTCAAAATATGAAGGAATGTAGGTGATGAATGCCAGTTACCATGGTGTGGAAGACGTATTAGTGATAATTGTAAATTTATAGACATTACCTTTTTTGCGCTTGTGTCTCGTCCATGAAATTGATGCATTTTATGTGTATATTTATACATACAAATTGGGGCACATTATATGATATATATATGTATATATATATATATATATATATAATATATATATATATATATATATATATATATAAATATTTTATATATTTTGAGAAAGAAGAGAGGAAGATTTAGGCGAGAGAGAGAGCCCTTGTTCTTTACGAGGAAAACCCTGTGCAAGAAGCTGCATCCGAAGAGAAATCTGTGTTCATTAGACGAGATCGCACCCAGTTATGCAGCCTAGCTACCGGTAGGGTGAGCTTGTCGACCCGTGAACAAGAGGTCGTATTGCAGTTACAATAAAAACAATGGGCGGATTTGCAAATGAGGTCGTCTTTAGTACGTGAAGAGTAGAATCAAAATGAATGAAGATTCCTAAACCTCAGAAAACACAGCTTTGGAAATTAAGAACTTTCCTTTCGAATGATATTTCGTGCTGTTATGCAGAGGTCGCCGCCAAAAGTGGATGGTATGTACTTGGATCACGACATGTTCAAATTCCGTGCGGGTGCTTTCGGTTATTTATAGAGTCTGTAATTGAAAACTCTGGTGAAAAATGTGCTAGCCCTCGTGCAAAATTATAAAACTGGCATCCTGTGGCTACGCATAGAATTATCTTATTAGCTCATAATGATTTTGCAATTTCTTAAACCGCAGGTTTCTGCACGACATTAGGATGTGCAAGCACGTTCAATGTCTAAGGAACATCTTTCCACAAAGTGTTCCTTTTGTAGAAGTCATTTATGTAAGACTGTGTTATCTATGCAGAAAATTCTTGTACTTGTCGTCATTAGTACGGATTCACCTACAAGCATTTACTATATATATATATATATATATATAATATATATATATATCTATATATATATATATATTATATATATATATATAGTACATAAGAGGAACGGATAGCCAGAAGACGTGGTAATATTCCAGACATTATTATTTCCTTAAAATAAAAGAAGGGCACAGCTGAGCTTTCGGGAATACATTGCTTTTCCCATCATCAGGGTCACTTATCTATAAAATGATACAAAAAAGAGAAACAGTAAGAA